>NC_048424.1:7091490-7224781 GCF_013103735.1 Etheostoma cragini
CATATATACATACACACACACACACACACACACACACACACACACACACACTTAAAGTTTGTGAAGGGTCGACTGTTCAGAGAGCAACTGACGACGAGTTCAACAGTCTGAGTATTAATAGAGGCTGACCTTTTAGTCAGGCATGCACATTATAACATGTATGTGCGGTACACACATACACAGCCACAATAACTCATTGTAACTCGTAGTAACTCAGCAAGTCACTTGCTGTTATGTGTTTAGAGAGAAGGTGCAAAGTTGAGCTCACATTATTAGTCTCCTTGACTTTCTCTGCTGAGAAGGTTCCATATGCAGCGAGTGTAACTCAATAGGTACATCAATTACCTCTGTTTCCTAGGTGCCTTCACAAACAACAGCTGCAGAGTTTAATAAACCAGCCATGCAACTCAATCGCAGGGGCTAAAATATCATGAAGCCTGAAAACCAGCGGGACAATGAAAGCAGGCCCATCTTGTTGTCATTGCTTCCTCTGTCTAGCTCACTTTTTGAGACAAAGACCCTTTGAAACATGTGTATACAGGCGGCGAATTTATCAATACTGTTACACGTTTTGTTATTAAAATGACACACTGTAACGCTCCATGTTGCTTGGCATTGAGGCATGCTGTCGCTGTATTAAGTTGCTGCAGGCTTCATTTGTGGTTGTGGGACAGAGGTACATTTTTTCCATGGTAACTGGAACCTCATTCAAAACTCTGTCCTTGAATAGATATGAGGACTCTCTTCTTTTAGACTGAGTTTGAGTCACTGGTTCAACATGTGTGCCTGCTCTTTATTTACTTTATTTATTTATAAAAAAATGTATATATAAAAACCCTGGTGGGACGTTAAGGCTGTTCCCTAAAGAACACGAACTGGAACCACAAACCGAAGACCCAACAGGAAAACAATACTTAATTAAATAATTAAAAACAACATATAATTATGATTGAAAGTACGACTGTTTATGTTACAGTGTGTGGTGAAGGTATGAGGAGAGTAGATTAGATCTAATATGTACCAAACTGACCGGCACCAGACTGAACCAACCAACTGAACCGTCATTGAGATTAAAGGACATTTCAAATTGAGTGCAATAGTGTTATATATACACACACACACACACACACACACACACACACACACACATCTACACATATATATGTATATATATACATACATACATACATACATACACACACACACACACACAATCTGAAGGCTAAATGGTTTATGGCTGTTCCAAAACGTCCACACTCGAAGAAGGGCTGAGAAACCCCCTCTCATAGAGAGGAGGGGAGATTTCATAGGCATTCAAATATGGTTTATGAGTTTTAGACCCTTTAATCCTTAAATACATTCATTTGTTCACTCATTTCACTCAGTTGTACACATGAAATGTGAACAAAGTGATTGTGAGAAGATTTAAAAAAAGTAAGGTCAAGAAAGAAGTTTGTCAGTTTCATAGAGCTACAAAAGACTTCTTTTCTTTGGTTGTAGAATAATGACATTTTAAATATTAGCATGAGCAATGCAAAATGGAGATTTTATTTGGAGAGAGGAGGGAAATGTGGATGCCCAAGCAATGAGACTAAAGGAACAGACTGCAAAACATGTCAACAAGACCAAAGCCAAATCAAATACTTTCCATCTGGACCAATACACCCAAAGCCCATTCTTTCCTACTTAACACCTAAGTCCCAACTAAAATACATTCATCCAAAAAAGCAAAAAACAGCTGGCCGTACTGTATATTTTAGCAAATGTAATTTGAACATGAGTAATTAGTGGTTTGTTAGGGACTATATTCAGCTGCGGATTTGGGACACTAGTAGTGAGTATCTACAGCCGCACGACAGAATCAAATCGAAATAAACTAAAGTGCCCACGTTCATTGTAGTAATGGAGTATGTCCATTATGTGCAACAGTGTGGTTAAATTTGTTTGTTTTTTAATAGTTTTGGACACAGCCTTAGTCTACAGGATCAGGATCAACTCATTTTTGTTTTTGGTCCTTTTATAGGCTTTGTTGGTAACCAAAAAAATATGGAGTCACTGCAGTGATCCTGGGGTGACAAATGTGAAGTGAGTTGAATGAATGAGTTAGTTGAGGAATCAGAGTTCTTTGATGCTAGCACGGCTATCGGTATTCAGCTAACGCAAGACTTTGAGACAGAAAAATAAAATGAAAAGTACAAGATGGACAGATATTTGACTATGAAGAAAACAAAAACTGGTGATGCTCATCAACAAAAGCCTATTTAGTCCTCAGGTTCACAGTTGATGTAGCAGGAGAGCCTCGGGTGTTTTTCATCCGTTTGGGCATATGCATCAGTAATTCATAATAAACATGTTGTGGGTTGTGTTTTTTTCCTGAAATTTCTTTTGGCTCGTTTTGTAAAATTGTTAACGCTCAATGACCACCGGCGTCATAACAGTTTGAACAACAGAAGGTATTTTGCTCCAGACTATCACTGTCCTACATAGTCAGAGCCTCTTTCACCTCGCCGTGACTTATCCTAACCCTCACAGCAGGAGCACAGCAAATGCTCAAACAGTGCAAAGGGAGAGTGCAGGCCAAATGACACCCAAACAGCACATTGCACTCTACATACATGAAATAAGGGCATTTGAATACAGGAAGGCAATTTGTGTTTTGATGCTGCTGCATTGGAACATTTCCTTTATAATGATCATCCATGTATGTAGTGGCAAGTTTGTAAGAAACTAATCTAATCTGGCATCTACTCCAAGAGTGACTTTGACCGTGCTTTGTTCCTTTAAGTTCTCCTTTTTCTTTTTCTAAATGGAAACATCAGTGAAGCTGAATCAGGACTTTTATAAATAGCACAGACTGTGATAACATAACAGAGCTTCTCCGAGGGGCTGCTGAAGCTCCCTGCAGCCTCAGCCAGACTGGTGTAAAACTGGAAGAAGTTGAATGCTGCACTCTGGTGGACAGAAAAAGGATCTACTAGCTTAAAAAGGGAATTCCACTAATCTTAACCTCATAGTATTCATGTAATTGTTGCATTGTTGTATTTCCTGTATGTTCCTTTATCAAAAATTTCCCCCACACAATCGCTCTCGGCCTCTCAGCTCTGTCGGTACAAAAGTATATTTCATAGAATTGCAGAATGAGGCTGAGATGACGAATTCTTTTGAAGATTTGGTAATTAGTCTGATAGCTACTGTTTGAAACACACACACACACACACACACACACACACACACACACACACACACACACACACACACACACACACTTTGGTCTCACAACTCAACAGTTCTAGTAATTTCCAAATCTGATGTGGTTCATGTGTCTGCATTATGTAATCAGTAATTCCCTTTACTGTAAAATAGAACAGATTTAGGTTAATAAAACGTCCTGGACCAGTTAAACATTGTAGCCTCATTGCACTTGCTTATATAGTAATAAAGAATGTATTATATTGTAGATATGAGTTGTTTAAAAAACATTTTGTTCATTGCCAGAATTGAACAGGGAATGTCTCAGTTACATAGTAACGGGATAACAGACCACTCTGACACAAGAACGCCGCAGAATTCATTTGACAGTTCTTAAGTAATTTCAGTAATAACTACATTAATGAAATATCGTACACGTTTCTGATTTTGAGATATATTGCAGTTTTGACTTTAAATCCAGTAGATCAAAGTTGTGTGTACAGTAAGTTTCAATAAAATGTAATTTACCTCAAGAATTGATTGATTGATGCTGATGATGATGCTGTTGTTGCTGCACGTTGTTGTGCATGTGGTTGTCAAAACCACACTGGATGACTTTGGAGAAGACAACTTGACCAGAGCACAAAGTGTGAATCATCAGTCCACCAGTCTCTCTGTATCTTCCACTCTCATCTCTCTTTATTTGTATGCCACAGCAGTTCTACCAGCCATCTGCTCTGATTAATGCATGTTTATGAGATACTACATTAAAGCTGTCATTGTATGGATGTCCCCCCCCTCTCTATCATGTGTACGATTTTCCTCTCCCAGTCTCCTTGTTGACTTACTTTCTCCCAGAAATGCTCCATTGATATGACAAGAGAAGGCCGGGGCACGGCAAGACAGAGGGACGGGCAATAAAAATGTCATTTTTCACCTTGTTCATAAACAACTCGTAATGTTGAGATGAGCCATTGCCTATTATGGGCTCCGTCCAGCCTGTGTCATCGGTAAACAGTGCAGGACAGCATGCAGTGAGCGCCTGGGCTGACCCAATGAGGAGTGTGTTTTAACAAGGCGGCGTGGGTTGTTGGGAGTCTGGACTAGCTCGACCCATGGTAACCCAGCAGACAATGTAGTTGTTATGGTTGAGCCTGGGAACAGACTCAGGTCTAACACTTATCAAGCTGTCTTGTGAGGCACAAACTTTGGATCATGAATATTACAGAGGTTATGGGGTTATGGGACAGCTTTATTACTCTGACAAACACCATTTCTCAGGAGGGTCGAGGTGGGAGGACAAGACAGCCATATGCCTGCCTCTTTTGCTTTGCAAAACAGGCAGTTGAACTTTCACAACACCTCTGCGAGACTTTTGATTCACCTTTATCTTGCACTGTTCTACTCTTGACCGACGCTGCTGCTGCAAATGAGCATCTATCGTTAGCTGCCATGATTCAGCATGCAGTCTCACATCGCACGACATGCAACTCCTACATAACCTGCCCTTTTTTTAATGTTTTTTAGTTTTTACAAGCTGGTAAACAGTCCATATCATCGGAAGTTGCTGCATGCAGATTTTTGTCATAATGCAGGTGTCTAGGAAGAAAGGACAGAGAGAACAAGGGAATGACAGGAGTGGAGGAAGAGATGCTAAGTCACCTGCCCTCCATATGCTCAATCTGCCTCTCCATATGCATGCAGCTCGTGTTTACTTGTTCCTCCCTTCACATAGGCGGCGGTGATGCATTGTGAATTTATACACCGTTCATTTAATCTTCTGCACAGAGAAAGCCAAAACAGGCCTGAGACTACATCCCGTCAGGTTAGAAAGGGACACAGCGCCCTCTTGTGTACACAAGAAGCACTACAGCACAGAACCTTGTGGTCTTTGTTTCTTCAGGTTCTGTAATGCCAGGAATATGAATTCATATCATTTGAACATTTCTTAACTCTCCTATTGTCCTCGGGTCAAATTTGACCCGTTTTAAAAGTTTCTATATCCGAAATTTTGGTTTCCATAAACCACATTGCACAAAAAAAACTTGCTCTTTGCGAGTAAAATTAATGTGATATCAGTTCACTACTTTCACTGAATTTTCTGTGTTTTATTCAATTTAATTGTGTTTTAATTTCCCTGACTAAACTTTGACATACACCAGTCTGTGATCATCCACTCATTGCTCACAATGTGCTTACTCATACAAAACAAACAACAAAAGCACACAATACATACACACATAAACAGAAACAATATAGACAGGCTGAGGCAATAATGCAATGAAGAGTGCACAGTGTGCAGGAGTAAATTATTTTATGATAAATTATTATTTTCATTATGGAACATAGTGCATAGGATTCTGCTGGAATATAGCGCACACACACACACACACACACACACAATCGTAGTCGTACTACTGCTTATAAATGCTACACGTGGGACAGAACTATTGTTGACCGCGCCAAATATTTGGCCCATTCCACATGAGATAACAAGGTTAAAGTATTAAATGAAGCAAAACAGTGAGTCTAGTAATATAAAAGAGAGCATTCACTGCAGTTCTGACATGGTAGAAAGTAGCTTTTCCTCCCCTTCAGTCTGTAATGACAGAGATGTATAGCACCACTGAGAAATATTTGGACAGGATGGAAAACTGTATTATGAAAGCTCCCAGGGCAATTTCATGATCAGTTCACTGCTTTCATTGAAATGTGGATGGATGTGGATACTTCTGGGTTCAGGATACCACAGAAGATGACATAGATTAAATTAAATTTGAATATAACAACTCTTAACATTCAACTATTCCGGAAAGTCAGACACCCATTAAAAAACAAAAGAAAAACATTATATATATATAGATTGTTTTGCTGTCATACTGGATCTGGACATTGCGTAGGGGAACAAAACATGGAAAGCATTCAGAGCTTTGATGAATAATATTTACATCTGCCGATTTCACCTCATCCTGCTTTCACTAAACAATCTAGTTTTTTTGCACTTTGACCTTCACAAGTGAGATGTGTTTTTCTGGCAGTTCTAAAACAATGAGAGCAATCATCAAACAGGACAAGATGATTTAATAAATACAGCTGATAACCCCTGAACAAGCTCAGTGCAGCGGGACATGAAATAGGCTGCAACCACAGCCTTGTAGTGGGTTTAGCTGTGCATGGCTGAGTAGCGCCTACTGATAACATACTATAGTGGGTGCAACAAGTGCAGTGCGTCCGTTCTAGTTGGTAGCAGACCATAGTCAGCTGGTGCCAAAAAGTATTTTGAGTTTGAGGCGAGGAAAATCTGAAAGATAGACAGCGATTCATTTGACTTTCTCAATCACAGAAAGGTTTTAAATAGATGGGTTAAAATAAATACCAGCTTTTTGTAACTCAAAACCACATTTTCTGGGTCTTGTGTAACAGAAGTGTTGATTTATTTCAGTAAAGATTTTGGAAAACATACTGTTGCATTATTGTACCAACTCTGCCAACTTTACTCTTTCCATGTCAGTGGGGTCCTCCGACCGACTGCTGTTTCTCTTCAAAAATGAAAATGAAGTTAAGTATATGTTGTTCATCAATATTTATTATGGGTAGACCGATTATTGGGCCTCTTTTTGGCAGTTTTCAGATTATCTGCATCTGCGTTTTAATTGCCCGATAACTGATAAAATTGTAGAATTATAAAGTGGTCTACTTTGGCTCCGCTACAGCTATGTTTATGTCCCTTTGCTTCGGTTTTACTCACCACTGACTATCTCTGACTATCTTTTATTGGGTATTATGTTGAAAGATTCTCATTTATTAAAAACCCGCTTAAACCATTAAACAAGGTTTTGTGTTGGAGTTTGCAACATTCCAAAATGTATTCTTTATATCAGGAATTGCACAATACAGGTTACATCAAATAGTACATTTACCTTCAGTTTTTCTTTTTTAGAAAACAGAAACAAGATTACCCTCCCCCACCCTTCCAATACCCCTCTTGGTTGTATTCTTGATTTTGATTTAAAGATTTGAATTCTCGCTGTAAATGCATATCGCTTCAAATTTTAGTTTCATTAACTACTAACAATCAGTATCGGTATCAGCTATGAAAAAACAGTATTGGTCAATCCCTAATATTTATATTTAGTTAAAATATTTATGTAAATGCTTTCCTAATTAAAAATAAATAAATAGTCTGGGCGCTTGGAACGAGTGGATGCAAAGACCTTTTAGGCAGTCAGTTGGACAGTTCCTCATTTTGGGTTTGAAGTAGTGATCAGACCTGTTTGGCCTGGTTAAAAGGTGACGTCTACGGTTTTTAATATGTCCTAGCACTAAAGCTGTATTTATAATGTTGTTTTTAGTTACGTTAAGGTCTTAAAAAGACTTTAAAGATGCTGACTGATCCTCCTAACTTCATGGTGTGTTCTTCAATTTGACAGGAGGAATAACATGTACATTCAAAAGGTATACTCCTTTAAACATCAGTGATTTAGGTCCACAGTGATTGGTCTGCCACTAAATGGATCTGTAAGGCTCAGACTCAACATTTTGGTGAACTAGCATTGACACACACTTTCCCCAACTCTCACAGTGCCATTAAAACCATGCGTCGTTTCTGGTGTCTCACTTGCTTTATTCTTTCACTTCATGCCTCTCCTTATGCATTACCCACTCCCTCGCTCTCCCTCTTTACATCTCCAGGAATCTCAGTGGGCTTGTAAACGAGCTTTAATAGAGAGGAATATAAATCTGCTAGTGACAAACTCCAGTCGTGGCAGAGCGGGGGCCGGTGTGTACATTGTGAACTGCTGCGCTGTAAAAACCAGGACCTCCAAGGCTCCCGTGCCCCTCTGTGATTCCGGCTGGCATTGCCGTGAGACCCCACGACCTCTCAGCCTGAACCACAACAAACAGGCAAGACGCTCTGAGACTCTTTTAAAGTCTAGACTGAAGGCAAAGACTAACAGGTCTTGTGCCTGGAAAACTTTGGCACAAGAGCCGCCAGATTCAGGAGTTTAGGCCGACAAAAAAAAATGCTTTGAAGAGTTTTACGGACAGACTTGTGTTAGATTCATAACACATTCTATTAAACAATATTTTAAATTGCTTCTCATTTTCCAGAATTTATCAAATGCTGTTGAGAAAGATTTTTTTTTGTATTTCAAGAGCTCTTAGAAGACCATTATCTTAAACCGGTCCAATAACAGTACATATAGCCAGACCCAGAGGACTACAATATGACCATGGAGGGAAGTCAGAGGTAAACACACTTGGAATTATAATCCTTTAGATATCGGTCCTGGTTGATTTGGTGAGTCCCATGATTACTGGTAGTAGCAGCGCAGTTTAATACTACAGCCTAACGCAGAAAACAACTATAAAGAGAGGTAATTAAAGCATATAAAAAGGGATTATTGTAAGGATTCCAATTTTGGGGCCCCTGGATAGCTCATCTGGTTAACCTTGCCCCCCAAGTACTAAGGCTCAATGCTTACTGCACCTTTACCTTTGCTGCATGTCATTCCCCCTCTCTCTACCCTTTCATGTCTTCTGCTTTTCTCTCAAATAAAGCCCCCCCAAAAATAAAAAGAGGATTACAATTAATAGAAAATAGAAAATATTGTATAGAGAATAAAGAACATAATTTGGGACTGCATCTGTTCCGGAGGCACGTTTAAGTGAGGCTTATAACCTGATGATTTTGGAATACATTAATTTAATGAATGCAAATGAATGCATCTAATACTTATTTTTCTATCAGTCAACATATTGATAGCTCTGGTCCTTATTAGAGAAATGAGCTTGTTGCTTGCTCGTCTTGATTTCAGTCAGATTAGCGACATGGTTTGTCCTGAGTAACACCTGTTACATATACAGTATGCTATGTTGAGTGAATGCATGTTGTTGGTTATCAATTATCATCTATGTTATTTATTGCTAATACGGCTGTACGTTTACAGTAAAGTTACAGTCAGTTTTGCCAAAAAACACACATATTTCAGTGATTAGTTAGATTGCTGTTCTGTAAACTATCATATCTGACACCTAAACTCTACATTTAATCCATCGCAAGTCTTCAGGGCAATAATTAAACTTACAGTGTTTCATAATTTTCAAACGGCAGCAGATGTTTAAAAAAGGAAATTGTGCACTACATCGGTATTTGGAGCTGAATTTGAGAGGCAGATAAATGCAATAGGGACTGAAGTGGTTTATACTCGCGCTTCTAGGAATAACAAAGAGTGAGAAACATCTTTATTGTCAAAATATGTTGACACACACAAGGAATTTGACTCCAGTAGTCAGTGGCTAATCATATGGTTAAACACAGTGTCTGTGGAATATCTGGGATCCTACAACAGTCCTCTCTCCTCTCTTTGATTGGTGCGAAAGAAGCAAATTGTCCATGATTTTATAGATGAATAAATTGAACCATGGTGCTCCTCTGGGTCCTCTATGCAGCCTTCCAACTGCTGTTTTTAAGAGGAGAAAAAAGGCTAATGGGACTGGACTGCTCAGTTAAAAGTGACAATAATAATGAGGAAAAAAAGGAGAAGTGGCAGGAAAAAGTTAAATGCCAAGAGTGATCTCACCTAACTCTGTAGTGCAAAAGAAGGCCCAGAATGCAGTCTCAGATCAAAGTATTTGGTAGCTGTTGGTAAAGCTTGACAAAACGGAGATAATGTGTATAATGCTTTTTATAAAATCACAAGTGTGTCCATGGGGTGGCACTGCAAAGTTTGTAGTTGGACACAAGCTGTACAGTACGGTAACACTCCTCGTCTTCACATTGGAAGATAAACCGACTTTTTACCTCTAAAACAACAGATCGGGCTCACTGGCCGCTGAACTGGAGGCTGCAAATGTCCTTTGGATTCCTGTTAGAATAATGGAATGATAGATTTAACAGGCCCAGTTCCCAAATTAATAATTCTGTCCCACATTGCAGAGCGTATCGAATCTGTCAGATAGTTTTTACAGCTTTTCGACTCCACCTTTTTCCATTTTGCTCGAGTTGAATTTGGCTCCCTGTTTTCCATTCCGCAGCAGCTGTGTTTTGAGTCATTTACAGCTCAGCTGACATCGCTCTCCATAAAATGGATTAGAGGACAGTGAAATCTATTTCTTTTTTTTCTCTTTCTTTTTAGAGCAAACGCCTTTAGGGAAATGATGGATTCAGTGGATACAACAGCTGATAAAATGCATCTTCCACTTTATAATGTATTAAAAATTTGGACATTAAGTGGAGTGGAAGATCACATCTTCATTACTCACTTTAGGATAATCAGAAGAAAAGAATGAGTTGAATTCCCATACACGGAGTTGTATTCTCTGCTTCCCTCTACATCTAATTCATGATGCCACTGCTACATTTTCCACATTACATTTCTTGTGCGTTACCAAAAAAGTTTCAAATGCATTTTGATGTATACATATTAATAAACATTTTGGAATTCACACTGCGCAACAAATGTAAAACCTACTGTTCATCCAAGCCAAATATTACATACAGTGTGTCAGATCAAACAGAATTTGAATCTATTGACTTTTGCTGTCTTGTTTACGTTATTTAACAACCCCACCAGTGCTTGTTCTCAAACCACAAGTGTCAAAAAACATCTCACTGACATCTACTGTACAGTTATGTAAACCTTTTGTTTGCCAACTTGCTTGCCGATGTGTTACGGTCTACTTAAATAGTCCTTTCCAATAGCAAATACAGTACATAGCGTGGTCAGCAATTTATTTCAGCAATTTTTATGTTAGGGTTTTATCTGTCTTAATGTTTTTATTTTTAACTGTTTATACTTGTGTTCTATCTGTTTTTCGTTGTTTTTTTAAACTGATTTTGTGTAAAGCACTTTGAATTGCCCTGTTGCTGAAATGTGCTAGACAAATAAAGCTGCCTTGCCTAAATTCCCAAAGAGAATAACCTAATGTAAGAACGAGGTATCATAATTTGATTATTTAAGGTTGATAAATTCACCTATAAATACTATAGATTTATATATGTTGTTAGCACGCTCAGTGTAAAACTTCCAGGAAATATTAACCCACTGTGAAATAACTGGGTCTCCATGCTTGATCACACTGGGTGGCAGGGCTGGCACCGCACTGGAAAGCATTACTTCTGCATAGTGTTAATGGTCTCACTTAACTCCTGGGTCCTGACTAGTGTTTTCCAATGAATTAAAGTGTCAGGAGCCACAAATCATCATCTGGGATAGGTCATGTGGGTACTGGAGATGTGGGCTTGGTGGGCTCACCGCTCTTTCTTAATGGTTTGTTCCCTGGACGCGTGAAACTGGAGCCTTAAACCCGGCCTGTTGTTATTGAGGCCACGTTACTCCCATCTACCCGTAACACACACGCACCCATAACCACACATGCATGCCATTACAGTACATGCTCTCACACAAACGGTACTACCATTTCTCCCTGTCTAAGACAGATCAACTGCCACCCACAAACCCCCACCCCCTCTGTAGTTGAGCAGATCAGTAACATTTACTCAGCTAAATGAATTAAGTAATCGCACAATCCCGCAGCCTCTGCATTACAGAGGAATTTCCATATTACAGCATCTGATACTCCCTGTTCACAGCTCTCCTACGCCACTAATGCATACCCCTGGCAACGCGGGCCGTAACTGGATAGCCGATGGGATTCTACCGCAGCAGAAGTGTGTGTTTGTGTGTGTGTGTGTGTGTGTGTGTGTGTGTGTGTGTGAGAAGAAGGGGTGGTTGTCATCCATGCTATATGGGTCCTGTTTTCTTTATAAGGGCTCATTAGGACAGAAAATAACTCACTACTCCGTTTTCATTTAAGCAACAAGCCACTCGAGGCCCTGGCTTGCAGGAATTTAGAATAGCTATGAGGTGTTGTTAGGCATGAAGCAACCTAGAGAAAAAATGTGCTAAATTTATCGCAAATCACAGTGGCTTTGTTATTTTAACATCAAGATCAAAGTTATATTATTTAAGAGAGTAAATCCACTGATTTATTATTGCACTTGTATAACACTGCCAGACTCATGATGGACAAAGGATCACAATCTATGTAGCTAAGCCAGAGCTATCTTCATTTTTAGTTCACACATTCTCCTTCAAAACCTGGCACCCACACCACCCACAATGCAACTTTAACTGCCAACAGCTCAGCTGTACATGCAAGTAGTGGCTAATGTAGCTTCTAGCAAATAGCCTATGGGAGAGATGAGGATTTGGCTACAGAGGTATGTTAAGCACAGTTCTCCATTTTTGTCTTCCATTTTCATTATTATTATTATTATTATTATTATTATTATTATTATTATTAATAATAATAATAATATAACAGGTAATTTGTGGTCATTAACACCAATATAAATACAGTCACAGTCTTAAAAATTGCCTGATTTATATTTAATTCCAATTTGGCTGTGAATTGACTTGTCAGTCAAAGTTCAGATCAAAACTAGCTGTGTGGAATTACAACCAAAAGCTAACCCGACCCTCTTTTCCCATAATCCCCTGCCTGCCAGGATAATTAACCAGTTGGTGGACGGAGCAAGGAAAGAGGGCCACACACAGCTGCCTCGACCTTCTGCAGAGCCAGGGGGCTTTGGCTTGGCGATGGTTTCTAGCACATTTGGATGAGCTGAGAAAGAAGAGGTGAAAAGGTTGATTCGCAGCCGAAGCTGGCTGCTGTTAAACTGTCAAAATAATACTGTTGGAAAACAAAAGAACTTGCATTTGCTTTTTGAGGAATGCAGAAAAAAAAGAAAATTCTTAAATTCCTTAAAGACTCCTCTAAATGGTAACCATGTTTAAGTGCACAGGGGATGTTAAATTCACCCGACACCTGAAAGTTTTTTTTGATGCAGCAAAGTTTAAAAGGAACCAGCCAGCGCTGCAGTCAGGTGTCTTTAGACCTTGTACACACATACAGAGAGAGAGAGAGAGAGAGAGAGAGAGAGAGAGAGAGAGAGAGAGAGAGGGAGAGAGAGAGAAGTCAGCCAGTCAGCATAATCTTTCACTCTCTTTTTTTTTTTCCTTTTACCCTTTTAATCTCTCTCTTTTCCTCTCCATCACTCCGGAGTCCTGTTTCAGGAGCGCTCTGCTTTTTTTTTTTTTGAAAAAAAAAAAAAAAGCCCACATGGAGGCTCTTGCATTTTGTACGTGCCTTAAGCTTTTACTGATCTATAACATCCAACAGGCAAACTATTTAATGCAATCTGCAGTTAGTCAAGCAACATGTAATGTATGAAATGTACTGTTGCAGTACATTTCATACAGTACGTGAGGAGAAAGAGGAGGGACAGAACTGTGTAGAGTATATGTAATAGACATGTAGTGGCAGGGATAGTATTCAGAAAGTAGTAATTAGTTAGTAGCACTGTAGTTTCAAGTCCTGCATTTAAACTTTGAATTAAGTCAAAGTATTGATGCATTGACAGATGGATCTACTATACAGACCAAAAGTAAAGGGAATTCCCCCTTTATTAATACTTTATTGGATTATTGTCACTGATGCATTCATGTGTAAGTAGGATTTTTAATGTTTCTATACTGCTGGGTTCAAGCTGAAACAACACATACAGTACAACTTTAGAAGTATAATTTTTGAAAGACAGTATGATTTTAAAAGCAACTACAATAAAGCTGTGGTGGGGGAGTAAGAAGTACAATATATCCCCCGTATATAGTGTTGTAGAAGTACTGAGTGGTAAACACGCAAGACTGCCTCAGAATTGTACTTCAGTGCATTGGTTGAGACAATATACCACATTTCCACCACATTATATTGATACCAAATACTACTACTACAGTATATGTGCGTGCTGTACTTTCCAGTCCAATACACTGTATTTGACCCATTCACACATGCAGTTGCTTTGTTGCTCCACTAGGAGTCAGTTTTTCTCATCAAATGTATTATGGATTTCAGAAGGGAGATATAAACAGTGTGTGTTAGAGACAGTTAATATACTGATGTCCTTGTGACTTTGTTGATGGCTTCTACCATATCGTTGTTTCTTAAATGATGATAATAATTACAAAGAGGAGGAAAGTGTATGACGATGATTACACAGTTTCACTTAACAAAATCTTGATTTGTTGTTTGATGAATTCACAGTTGATAACATGACTTAATGCACTCTGCTCTGACATAATGTGTCAGACTTCCTGTGTCTCCTTGTTGATGACCCTACAGCACAGTACAGTACAGTACATTATAGCAAATTATGTTGACATCTGGCCTGCAATTAGAGGCTGGACAAACAAGGTAATAATCAAGAGCGATGCTATAAACAGCATGCTTTTTTCCTGTTTGAGGACAGTCAATCAAGATCATCAGAGGCAGCGTGAGGGTTTTAAGGGAAACACGATATGTAACGATGGAGCAAAATCTACAGTGAATACACAGCATACGTGCATTTGCTAGACAATGGCGCTTCTGCTCGTCTAAAATCACTTGCAGTGTCAGTAACTGGAACAGCAGTGGTGCGTCAGAGATGTCAATTAATCAACTGGATGCTTGTACCATGATACATAATTCATACAGGCTAATAGTTTCCTCATTTGTCTAACTGTGAAGCTTCAGTAAGACATTATGATGATTCAAAGGATTTTACAGAAGAAATTGATAATGAAGGAATGTTTAAAGTCATCAATTGTAAGTGCGGTATACGTAATGCTACAAAAGAATAGTATTGTGCTAAAGGGAAATATTTTACTGTTTCAGTAGATTAGTTCATTAATTGATTAAAAGAAAAGAGAAAATTAATCAGCAACTACTTTGATCATTTTTTTACTTAACATAACCTACTTCAACTTCTCAAAAGTGAGAGTCTGCTGCTTTTATTTGTTGTTGGGTTTAAGAAATTAGTAACAACATTATCTAACATTTGCTGACATTTTATAGAACAAACAATTCATGTATTAATTGAGATTATCAGAGGATTAATCGCTACTCATAATAACTATATTGCACTTTTTAACTACACTAAATTTATCATAATTACTGTCAGGAGTTAGTTAGCAGTTTGCAAAGCCACGTAAATAAAAACAATGCTTTGTTACACAGCAAACTTTACAACAATAGACCTTAATTTTTGAATATTTAATGAGTATTTTTACTTTTGTATTGGTACCTTTAATTTAGGTAAAAATTACGACTTCTTCCCTCATGGAAATAACCCAATAATAACATAGGAATAAAAGAAGTATAATTATAAGGAAACAAAACTACAAATACCATGTTGTTTATTCATTATTTAATTTAATGTATCTTTAATAATACTATTCTAATTGGAGAAAAAAAAACTTCACATGCAGAAAAGATCTCCTGGTTGTTACAAACTTACAAAAGAAGATAAGATGTCAAATCATTATCAGAAATCTCTCACCTCCAACGTGTACTGCACAGACACACACAGGCTATTTGTGAAAGGAAGCAAATAACTAATAAGTGCATTAGTGCAGGCTGCACGCACTCACAAAAGCGTTAGCACACAAAGGTACTTGGATTATTTTGGCAAGCGGTGAGTTTATTATTTTGTTTTATGGGGCTGGGAGGTGGGGGGGGGGGTTGTTTTGCAGCTCTGCCTGTGATACGACAGCTCTGTTTGTGCGCTTGTGAGAAAGGAAGCACCAGTAAGATCAATACATCCTCTACGCAGATTTCCAGCAGAGTGTGACGTGTGTGTGGGGAAATGAGCTGGGTCGAGGATACTTTGCTTGTTATGGATTTGACATGAACTTGGCCCCCGGTCTCTCAGAACATGATGAATGTATTATTTAATCTTCCTGTCTTTGTTAACCTCTTTTTGGCCAAAGGAACAGTGATTCTCTCTCTGTTAGTGGATGAAACAACATCTCCAGTTTGGCCTTTGGATTGTGATGAAGTATAATAATGGCTGTAATAATAGAGCCTCTCCACAAGGACCTTTCCATGCTTATTGGAACAGTGCTGTATTTTAAGAACACGTGAGTCAACTGCACAGCACGGATTTAAATTAACACATGGGGAGACGTATCACTTAGGACGGCAGCTGCATTGATGGGGCCTTGAGACTTTATCAGCTTCATCATTCTGAGTTGAAAGACTTGACTTAAGAACCTGTCTTGAGATTTGGAATATCATTTTAGATTGAGGACATTTTGCACAGTGAGGTCATTTGGTATAAAGCAAGGTTTTAAGGTATTAAGGTTGTTCTACAGTTAACATCAGAGCAGAGTGCCTCAACTGTGAGTTTAGTCAAAAAAGAGATTGTCGTACAATACAGTCACATTGAAACAGACATTTTTGGCCTTAGCATTTTTTCACATTTTAGCTCTATGTCATATTCTATAACGACAATAGTTTTGGATTGCAGATATTGTTTTGGATGGTTTACAATCCCATATTCCTTTGCATATTTATATTTGGAGAATACGATCCAGAGTCGATGTGGCGTTCCTTTCATACTCTGAGTGTAAATTGGGGCTACAGCAAAAATCATTTATTATCGCTTAAATTGATGATTATTGTTTTTATGAATAATCGCTTCATAGTTTAGTCAATAGAATGTCAGGAAATGTTGAAAAATGCTAATCCCAGATCCAAAGATCTAAACTCTTCAAATTGCTTGTTTTCGTCCAACCAACAGCCCAAAACACGAAGATATACAATATGCAACGATACAAAATACAAGAAAGCAGTAAATCCTCACAATTTGGGAAGCAGGGTATGAAACACTTTTCCTTTAAAGTGACTAACTATTAATCGATCGATTGATCAAAATTGCTGTAGGGTCATGACAATTTTACAATGTGAAAATGGTTAGTGCATAGTTAGCGAATGTGGTGACTGAAGGGCCCACATAAAGAAAGAAGTACTGTTTGGTGTGTGTGTGTCGGTAGAGAAGTCTGCTAAAAAATTTCTTGCCAGTAGAATCAGACAATGACAGTGCAAAGGAAGTATAAATTAAATTAACTTCAGCTGGAGTCTGATTTCATATGGCAACACCAATTGTTTCCAGCCGCTGCATTTATCAACGTACGATCATTCTTCGTCTGACCGGTGCGATACGAATGTTTCACGAATCCAACATGAAGCCTGTTGTAAGAGGATTTCTGCGCTCATATTTGCGCTGGTTTCTACGTTAGGTTGATAAATGAGGGCCAGGGTCTGGAAACACTTGGTCACCACTACAGAGTCCCTTTGTATTTAAATTGTACTTACAGTAAAGTTACCTACCGTTTGATTGTATGTAAAACAACAACAATTCAACCTGTATCATACTGATGATGTACTCCAGCAGGGGGCAATCATAAAATGTAGCCTAAGGCCTGGTCCCACCAGAAAGTGGCACAGCGACATTAAAACATCATAGGGACAACTCAGTGGGATAGTTGGTGACCTACTGTAGCTAGTGAGCTAACTGCTAACAAGCTAGCCAGCCAGGTAACACCATGCTGGTGCTAGTCATTCACAATAGTTGTTTTTTCTGTACTGGTACATTTGCAAACGCCTAGCATTTATTCCTGGCATTTTTATTCTCAGGATTGTATATCATTCCATTTATCAAAAGGATTTTAATAAACCTCTCTGAGATGGTCTGCTAATAAGCCTTGAAAGCTTCCTCTCTTCAGCTCTCTGTTCCCTTAAAAGGTCAGCATTAAATGGTTTTTAATGCAGCCCAAAACAGACCAATACAGCTAGGATATAAGTAGTCTGAGGCTTTTTAAAAAGAAAGTATAATATAAAACTACTAGTTATTTGCTTCATTACATATTATACCAAAAAAAACGCCTTCCAGGGTCCGTTTGCATCACTTAAGCTAAATGCTTCAAAACACAAATGTTAGATAGGACGCTCAATGTGCAGTGCAATGGAGCTTCACAGCAGCTGTTCCCACCGCTGTGACCTGAAGCCGGTGAACCAGTTCCGCCACTGACAAAATAAGCCAAGATCCTTTCAGAAAGGAGATGAGTGAGAAGAAAAAATCTTTTGGACATGCAATGAGGTGAGAGAAATGTTCTGTAAACGTCTACAGCATGACACTAAAAATACTGAACAGAATCGCTGGCTACTAATGAGAGCCTCTGTCACAACCCCTGTCTCGAAAGAAGCAGATGACCTGCTGTCAGCTGTGGCGGGCAATCAAACAAATATAGAATAGAAGGTGTGGAATTAAGACCTGTGAATGTTGCCAGTAGGAGATGACGTCTCCAGCAGTTGATGTCTCCACCGTGCTGTCCTGTCCTCCTCCTCCTCTGGCTGTTTTTCACCAGGTCCCTACATCCATCCATCACTCAATTCGTACATTTGAGCGTGTGGTAATACTTAGAAAAATACCGAAGCCTGACCACCAACAGACAGAGTGACCCAATGGTCCAAGGACGTCAAGTTAAGCAACCCAGCAAAAGCCCAACTCCTCCACAAAACACCCTAGATCGGTTTTCAATTTGCAGCTCCAAACCACAAAGAAGAAAAAAATATATTTATCTTTGAAAATTTGCAATCATAAAATGTGTTTTTTGTAGCTCTATTTAAAGCTAGGGTTAGGTTTTAAGCCTTCCGATGAGAGTTAGATTAGGGTTAAGGATAAGTAAAGCTTTAAAAACAACTTGGAAGTTGAAAATTATAACAAAATCCACGGTTGCAGCCTGGCCAGAAAGGATCAAGCGCCTAAATCTGGAGCCTCGCCTCCACAATCAGTTGGACATAACCCGCCACAAACCACAGCTCTGAGAGCTTTGTGGATGTTTTACTGTATACTCTCCTTGGTCACAGGACAAACCCTTGACAAATCAGCTATCCAAACAAAAATCTAGATAATCACACATTTCTGCTCAACACGCCTTCCAATTTAAAAATGGATTTGTCAGAGAAAGAGGGGGCATCGTCTACTGGCCTGGATCTATTCAACACATTTCTCGGAAGGTAGTAAATTTAAATACATGCATCATTTTTTCTGCTTCTTTTTGCCCCAAATGGTCCATTATATGACAGTGAATCAGGAGCCTGGATATGAGTGGTCTCTAATGGCTCTTCACATGCATACCTCACCTCATACGCCCCCCTCCCCCCTGCCTGCACAGGATACAAGAGATTTGGATGTGCAAAGCTTTGCTCAGCCCCTGATGTCAGATATGACTCAATCCAGAAGCTTGTAACTCCAAAACACATCTTGGAGATCCTGAATGGAGGTGAAATGGAGGAAAGGAGTAGAAGGAACTTGTTTCCATGCTTCCATAAATATGTTTTCTCTATTGGACAAAAGGTATACTCATGCACGTCAGTCATAAAGTAGAATACAAGACCAGACTGTTTTAAAGACTACATCAGGAAGAAAAAATTCAAACATTTTCAACAACACTTCTCTATCTAAGAGGAGTGTCAACTTTCTTTTGCATCAAACTCTAAAACCCACTTGAGTTAAACACACTGATGTGTTTTGTTTTACCCTCAGCGAGGCTGGCCCTCAGTGCGAGGGTCCCATGGGAGATTGAGATTAGCTAGAATGAGATGAGATGGTGACAAATCCCCAACACTCCCCCGCATCAACAATACCGAAAGCAACCACAATGGAGGAGAACACAGCTCCGATTGGACCGGGAAACAAAACAAAACAAAAAAGGAGACGTGGCCAGGAAGCGAGGTATCCATTTCATGCCCCCGTCCGTTTGCCTGCCACCTGTTAGACATGATCATTACCATGAAGCAAGGCGTAGGGGGCTAAGCCGGGCACATTTATATCAACAAGCTGGGATAAAACTGTCTAATTATCCCCCACGGCCCTTGGCCTGGCCCCCAACTCTCCTCGCTGAGCCGGCCCCATTTGCCAGCCTGGCCTGCAGCCAAACCCGGCAGGATGGTATGTGAAAGCAAATCCTAATGACAGCTCTCTTTCAATCCCAGGTCTTTGTAATTGCCCTGGGTAGCTTATGCACATTATGTGGCACCAATCCAGCTCAATAGTTAGAAGGTCAATAAGAGGTTTAACAGAATAAGTATGTGGATGTATTGATGTATCTGATCTGAATGAATTACAACTATGTGAAAGTGTGGAGGTTCATGAAGACAACTGTGCTCCATTTTGAGAGAAAAACAAAGCTTGAAAATGGAACTAATCAGAATGGTGGTCTTGATCACAGTAGCAGCAGAGTGCTCATAAAGTTTTCAATTCTCTGATGCATGGAATAAACTATCAAATAACAGCCAAGGAAATTTGCCACTTGTGAGCAAATGCTTGAGTCAGGTAGAGTTAGGCTTTGATGAGCGGCCGTGACTGAGGGCAAATGTAGACTAAATGTAAGCAATTTGCACCTGTGCAAAGCTGACTATTATAACAGTTTTGATGGCCTCAGAGGGAATGTGGTGGGTAGGAGCGGGGCATCAAGATCCCCGTGGGAGATAGCATTAAGGTCTTAATTAGGACGCAGGGGGAAAGATTCAAAGTACTCCAAGATGACGAGGGAAGCAACATCGGGAAACTGGAGCTGATCGTCTTTCCTAGTTCAAGGCTAATTGCTGAAAAGGATCTGACATAGATGTGCAGGGAAACACCAATGGTATGTAATAAGATGATGTGAGGTCATCTCTAAAAGCTGTTGGACTAATTCTGTATGTCTTTGGTAGCGTGTAGGTCTGTCTTATTAAGACATCACAGGCAATACAAGGACATACATTTCAGTAACAGTACTGTTTAGCATACCCTGAAAAAAAAAAAGCTTATTTTAAGATGAATCAAGTAAATGCCTAATGTTTCCTTTTTTGCCTTTTTGTGATCTTTCTCAAATGAAAACAGTCTTTGAATAGAT
This sequence comes from Etheostoma cragini, assembly GCF_013103735.1. Lineage (NCBI taxonomy): Eukaryota > Metazoa > Chordata > Actinopteri > Perciformes > Percidae > Etheostoma > Etheostoma cragini. The sequence goes on from NC_048424.1 coordinate 7,112,463, forward strand.
TTCCTTTATACCACAGTGGGCAGAATCATCACTCAGCAAAAGCTGCCACAGCGGCCTGTTTACCTCCAGGAATCTATTTGTCCTCAAGATCTCTGATAAAGTGGCAGCTGTGGCAGATATGATTACTACAACTGGGTAGAAACTGGATGCCGGCCTGAAGTTCTTAAACTAAAGACTTGTTACTGCCTTTACAGTCTGACATAAATGAGGTGAGATCATTTAACAGAAAGTGGCGGGTTACAAAACTAACAAGGAAAACTTTTTTCTTATGCTATCTTATTGTGCAACTCAGCTAATACAGACCCTATGCTCCTTGTAATTACATGTGAAAAGCAATGTGGTGCAATGTTATGGTGCATATTGATTAAATATTACTAATTATGGGTGGAAAACTAATTGCAGTGGTTTCAGTCTCTTTCATCACATTCTTTAACCACAGCACTCAGTTAGTGGTTGAATTTATTTCACAGTCTTATTTTAATTTAAGAAGTCATCATAAAAAGAGGCAACTGAAAATGTTTAACTTTAATGCTTTTTTTCTTTCACTATTATCTGACCATTTTTGAGATACATATATATAAAAACATACGTATATAACAAAGAGTTGTGCTATAGTTTAGCTTTAAGACTAGATTATATTGGAACTAATTCCGGCTTTTAGAAATCTGTGAATGTTCACTAATACATGACACATACGACAGTTAAAACATTTGTTATGGTTAACACATGTCAAAGTAAACTGAGGATTAATTTCCTTAAAAAAAGGGCCATTGCAGGGAATTTCCATGAAATAAAATAACTATCCCTAATTGCCCTATCAAATTAATTATTTTTATTGATATCATTTTCTAACATTTAATCCGAATAGAATCCTTTTGGGCCAAATTTGTGAGAAGTAAGGCACACTCCTGTTCTAAAGATCATGAGAAATGATTCCCCTGGCAGTGTCCAAACTTTACAGAGTAGTATAAGGCAAGCCTGCCAAATAAAAACACAGGTGCTTTTCTTCCTCTTTCAAAAACTTTTGCAGACTTCTGTTCAATTACAGCTTAACGGTGATATATCATTTATTTATTCCTTGACTGATCGGGCTGAGGTGACCGACAATGTCAGGACATCCACTCCAAGTCCTCTCCTTGCTGTTTGTGAATGATTTGCCAAACATTCAAATGCTAGCTTGTACATCTCCCTGGTGGAAAAAAAAGATCCCCAGCTTTAAAGCAGCTGAAAGTGCATAGGGATAAAAACTCTATACAATTTCCACATGAAATAGGAAGACAGGGGTCCACCGGGAGACACTAAATTGAAAGTAAGGCTGTGCCTGATGGACCACAGGATATGCCTGCAAAATTGAGACATATCAAAATGGCGAAAAAGTCTGTTAGTGCCTATTCATATAAACTGAAAGGCTTGTAATGTCCTCGGGCCCTTGGAGGATACTTGCAAGGTTGAGGAAACACTACAGGAAGAGCAGAATGGTTTTGACATAACTTTATTTTAGTGCGCTACAGGTTTTCTCTCCTCCCTGCAGTTTAATGTTGTATTCCACGGGGTCCCGGAAGGAAGCAGCCCAGTAAATCCCAACTGCTCGACTTAAAAAGGAAACGGTATCTGAAGACAGGTGAAAAACTGGAAGATAAATACACCCAGGCTCCTCGTCCGTAGGGTTTCTCTCCAGAGGGTTATCTCCCGGCCACACAATATAATGGCACCGGCGTTTGGTTTAAATTTAGCCAGAGAGGAAGCTATAATAAATGAAATAACAGTTACTCACTTTAAAAAATACAATTCATTTTGATCAAAAACTTGCATTACATGTTATACACTGCTGGCTGTTTTTTAGATAACCCTGTTGATGATCTGAGTTTTGAGGCCTATTTGCAGCATTTAATTGGCAGAAAGTAACTGGGAACATTTAAACCCACACAGAAGACACTCTGGGGGGTTGTGGGGTGGTAGGTGAATTAGGAAGTCTTCACTTAGCCGGGTATAATGAACTGAGCCGATGTGCACCCCTGTAAGGTTTAACATTTTACCTTTTTATTTGGAGGAAGGAGGTTGGGGGTCGAAAGGTAAACAATGAGAAGTTATGCAGCCGCCTCAGCGGCTCCCATTGCGCTTCAAAAGGGGTTTCCATATGTTTTCAAGATCTGACCCAAACTCCAGTACTGCCATTTAAAAGACAGGCAATAAGAGTGCGTTTCCTTTCAGTCCCCTTACATTTGTTTTTACTTCAAACTGTCTCAATTTAGCATGTGGCAGAGAAACATGAATTTGAAAAAAAGAGCATGGAATTAAAAATGATATGGAAATAATATTCTTACTGACAACCCTTAAAATGATATGCAATGCTTTTTAATAGATCTCGAGGGCTTTCCTTTCACATCTCTATGTTATTGCGTTTCCAAGACAGTCACGCTGTAGGTTAGTAATTACTATCAGGGCGTTTCTGTTAAGGGGATAAAACATCCACCATCTGCTCGGCTCTAAGTGCTTGCCATGGTAAGATGAATCCTAGTGTAGTTGTGTGTCGACGGTATCCAAAACAGCAGCGAGTGGTTTATGGAGTCATCTACTTAGAGTCCAACTGACAGGGTAATAAATAGATAAAAGTTGAGAAATAAACTGTCTCAGACAAGCTATTGAACTAGAGCAATTTCCAAAAAGTCACTTAAACTTGTAAGTCCCCTTAAGGCTCATTTTTTTTTTTAATGATTGAAGACTGTAAAATGGTATTGTAGGAACTTACGTAAAAAAGAGCAACTCACAGCATAGTATGTGAGTTATAAAGAGATTGCTGCAAAGCAGACCTGTGCACAGATGCATTAATAGAATAGTTTCATTGTCATGTTAACTTTGAGCGGAGTTCATTATTCTTTACTTAAAGGTAATCAGTGGGGCTTCCAGCTCCATGAATTACATGACACAATATTTACATATCTGCTTTAATCACCGCGGTTCATTTATTTTTACCCTATTATAATAAACACGCAGAGTATTACCAGCTGGCAGTGGCTAATAGAATGGGGAACTAAAAACAACTGCAGTATAAACTCCAAAACAGTGAATTGCTATAGTATGAGGAATGTTAAACCAAGTACAACTGACAGCAAGCAACTCCAGCACAAAACAGCAATGTTTTTAGAAATCGTATATCGGGAGGATGTTAGATATTAGCAAATTTGCAGGGTTCAATAGATCATGACTCGGGTCTCAGAGAACAGAGGGGATCCTGAAATCCTACAAAAGTTCAGAATAACATTATGGCAACATATATTTAACATCCTGAAGGACAAAAGGAAGCCTGCCATAATCGCAGAACAAGATATAAACCAAATGTGCAGAAAAACATAAAAAGCACCATGAAACCCAAGTGTTTCAATGTCCAAACATGCCATGACCGCGAGCCATCTGTTTTTTCCTTGTTGCATTGGGAAGCCAATGGAGAGGTCCACAGTGATGCGTAACCTCAATAAATATTGCAGATCCGCAGAGACATCCCCCAATTTGTCCACTGCTGATTCATCTGGGAACTAATAGTGGAAGACAATAACCAGCGAGAGGGACCATCTGAAAGACATCAGTAAACATGTGCGTAAATCACACTGACCCAAAGCGATGGTAGGAAAAGTCTTTCTCCACAAAATCATCTTGTGGTTGGGCGAGTACAGGGCTGGCGGCAGGACTATGTTAAGGCTAGTCCCACATTCTTAATATTTTGGTCTTTATTAATTGTGAGAGCTTGTCCTTTCAGTGAACTTTCTAGTAATTATGCATTTTCTCAGACAAGCAATAAATTAGTTTACACCAAGTACAGTTTGTGTGACAATTGTTTCCTGCCAATTGAGGCTAAATAAGCCATACATTTCTACCTGAATTCAATTGTCACACACCTGGATTTCTTTTGAGTTGGAGAGTCACTACTAGATGTAATTTAGACCAATTATGTCAGAGTGGCGCACACATGGAATTGCGGGTTAAAGCAAATTTGTTTTCCTTCACAAAAGAAAGATTGAATAATAATAACAGAATAGAGATGCATACTTAAATGCATACCTGAATTTAAATATGGTACAGTACATCACTTTTGGCATTTATAACTAAAATTGTCATAACTTTCCCTCCCACGGCAGCTTGGCCTGCCAAATGTTAGCAGAGGAAAGGAGAATGGGCCATTGTTGGCTTAACTGTTATTTAGTTAAACACATTTGACAAGACAGATGGACTGTGCTATGAAAACATACATATGCAAATGTTCTGATGTTGACCAGTTTCAGCCTTGAGATACAATTGTTATGTTACAAACTAAAAAGAAATCTGAACGTAGGCAGCACGGTGGCAGTTTAAAATGATATTGGTGGCAAGTTATGCACTGAAAGTTCATAGTCGTATTTGAAACAACAGATCCGTTTTTGATCTCACAACCAAGCAATCAAAAGCAGGCTTCACAATTCTAGCTAACGTCAGCTGATTTTTTCAACTTTCAAGCGACAACTTTTGCTATCAGATTTTATTAGCTATAAATAGCTCATTAACACTTGTCATCTGAAAATTCTGTCTTTTTCTAGCAAACTCCTTTTAACAATAACCATGTAAAAAGGGTCTTGGATATGCACTGGAGAAATACATAATATAACGCTAAAATATTGAGGCTTTTTCATGTCCCGCAAAAAAAAAGATCATGTGCATTTTCCTGCCCAAATCCAATAAAGGGAAAGGCAGAGTCACTAATGTTTACTCTAAATTAAAGTGTTTTAGTCGTATTTTGGCTTCCACATTTTAGTCCTGAATATGTCTTTTTGTAATCTAACATGTAAATCCTAATGATAACGTAGTTAGCTATGATATCCTGTGCAATTTTGGAAGTTACAATAAGTTGCTTCTGTACCGCTGAAATCTGTAAATCTGTAATTTCAGTCTTTCAGCAGCAGACATATTAACACTCCGCTGTAAACACCCATGCACATGAAAAACGTCATACCCGTATATCAACATCCATCTAATCCATATGCAGTGACAATTTTATTGTGCTCATAAAATGCTCGCAACTGCCCTTAAGCACATTGTATTTTCAGCAAGCGTTTTAAAAAGGCTTAAATTACACTCAAACTGCATCAAGATGAATGGATTGGCAGTACTAATGTGAGTGCATTTCTTTCTTTTCAAGACAGGGAATTTTCCTCCCTACAGATGTGCCAAGAGCAGGAGGGGGGAAATCAACTCCATTCAACTATTTGTCAACTCCCTTTAGAAACATTTAATAGTAATAAAATGTATGGCTCCAGTTTCCAAAGGATAATGCCAGTGAAGTTCATCTCTACGTAAGTGGTTGTAAATGCTACCATTGTTGTTTTTTGTTGATTTATGCTTCAACCTTTCGCTGAGGTTTTAGAATATAAATATTGAAGCCTGTTGGTAGAGTATGAAAATAAAGTATGTATGCATTTATGGATCTACCTGCTGGTCTGCCAGTCTAATCAGTCAATTCCATACTGTCCACAAGGAATAGAGGTAGGGGAAGATGCACTCTCCTGTCTGTAGGATGAGCAATGACAGAACCAGACAACTTTCAGGAATCCACTGAAGCATTGCTTCCAAAATCGAGTTGCCATATGGCAGTGGTGCTTAGATGTTACCTCGAGACAGGTAACAAAAAGAACTCATATATCATGCCTGTCAGCTTCATTGAATTGCTATTAAAACCATGATAAAAACCCAATGCATTGGGTTAATATTAGAATAACAGGACAATTGAGAAGACCAGAGTCATCATTTTGAGGTTTGAGCACAAAGTCGAGTCTTTTCATCGCTCTGTGTGTGATTCCCTCGTTCCCTCTGTTTCAATGACTTTGGGGCTCTTTTCTACATTATTCCATTACTGTGTAATTCATAAGATATAATACAAATATTAGTCATACTATGGATCACAGTTCAAAGTGTAAAGTTTTTATTGGACAGTGTAGATTTGCCTACAATAACGTCATTAAAACATGGCGTAGTGGATTTTGAATCCAGCAGTAAGAAGGGGAAAAGGGAATCATGGTCAGAGTGAGTTATGGACCATCAAGGAGCAGTAAAAGCCAATGACGAATTAGTATGCATTTCCATTTCTTCTCCCTTTCATCCTGACACAGGGATGCAAATGCTCAGTTTTCTTTAGAATGTGCAATTTTCTCTTCATCCCTTTTTGAATCCTCCTGCCGAATCCTCAAGCCATCAAATCCAAGGATTTAAAAGGCCTTTGGTGGCAGTTATGGCTCCCTGCAGACGCTTGCTCATGATGCCGAGTGGCAACTCTGTGAGGTCAGGGAGGAAAACCAATTTGAAGAAAAAAAGATATTCCAAAAACCTGGCGAAACATCCGCAGTTCAGTTTTATATGGAGCATCAATCAATTCTCTTGCTCTCCTTGCTGTAATTACTGGGATATGTACACTTTGTGCAGAATGCTTCTTTCATAACAGGAAAGAGTGAGTCACTCAATAAGATGAATTCTTTGTCCAAACTTAGATAAAGATAAAGCATAGTTTGATATGGTTATTGCACTTGATTCATGCTTAGTATAACTGAAAGGGATTTGGGATAACATTTAATTTGTTTTTGTGTTTTAACATTTGATACAAAAATCACATTTATAAAAATAAATATACATTTGAACCTGTAAGAGTAATTTCAGGCATCGTTATCAAGATTTTCTGTTATAATAATGTAAAATGAAAGCAAATGCTTAGAGAATTAGTTCTGCTGAATGGAGTGAGGAGAAATAGAGCAGCAACATCATCCACACCCTCACAATGCACATGTGTGCACATGTGTAGATTACATTATGCTCCGGGTCCTATCACAGAAAACTTGTGTGATTTATGGGGAAATAAATCCATCCCCTTCCTGACAATTAAATCCCAACTCTAAAGGGTGGCACAAAAGAAAAGCTCTCATTTCAAAAAAGGAGGAAATAGAGCGGGCCTTAGCCCCCATCCTAAATCACTCACCATAACACCACCACTGAATGGGCGCGAGCCTGCATGGGACAACTATGTATCAGCATCAACATTAAAGCATGCATCTGTCACATCCCCAGTGTATCCCTCATGGTTATTTGTGAGCCAAGTTCAGATACTGATGGTGCTCAGCTGACAGGTGGCTGAAGTGATGATGGAGTTGTGGGAGCCATATGCAAAACAGAACATTGTGACAATGTACACTGCAAAGCTTTATAATGGTTCCTCGTTTAAGTTTATGGTAATGTCAAAAGTACTACTGCTTAAGGATTGCTTAAGGAATTTTTGTTTGTGCTTAAAATCTTTTACTACAAATCCCAAATATAAAGTGTGTTTATGATATATTATTTACATACACAAATATAAATAGGCTTGAAATCTATTTTATTTAGGAAATTATAATCTTTTTTTAGCATAATTACATTATGTTCGAGTGGTAGTGCTTTTGAATTGCAATGGCGTTTACAGCTGAAACAAGTTGATTAATCAATTTGGTCAGTACATATAATGGATCTTTGGCCACTAGTAGCGCTATCGAGCAATATCTGGGTTCCATTTAGCTTATGTGTTGCAGTGGGCAGCATGATACATCCTTCTGTTGCTATTCTGCTGACAGACTGTGGCCTAAACATAAACGTTATGTTAAAACAATAGAGAGAAGGAAACTTAACGCAACTTAAAAAGGAACAGGCCGACTTATTGAGACTTCAGCTTATTCACCGTATCCCCAAGAGATAGATAACTCCATTCATACCCTTCTCATCTTGGTGCATGTTGTAACCTTGTCTGACACACCCACCGCTAGCCTGGCTCACCACAGATCCTGGAGGTAACCGGCTCTATCTAGCCTACTGCTCCCAATAAGTGACTAAATACCGCCAACATTTTCCTATTTACATGTTGTGATTTGTGTAGTCACAGTGTGTAAAAATAACAAGACCACAAGGGGGACAGTCATCTTCTAACCGTATACATACTGGGACCTATTCTCCACAGAAGGCGAAGCACTGCTACATCTGCTACTTGGGCGGAGCGATTTGCTCGCAGCACATGAGAAGCCCTGAGGTGAGGAGCAGAGTGTTAATAACAGTGCTTTTCAGGTGTTTAGCTAATCACTCTGCCCAAGTAGTAATGCTTCACTTTCTGTGGAGAAAAGTTCCCAGTATTTATAATGTTAGAAGATGGCTAAAGCTAAGCCAAATGGGAAAAATTGGTGGCTTGTTTAAACCAAGTAAGTGGGGTCCACCAGTCTGAATTACAGGGCTCATTTTCTAAGAAATACTTTCTAAGAACGGAAGATTTAGCATTCTTAACAGACTGCATTTCCTGAAATTAAGTCATTACAAGCAATAGAGCTGATGAGGTCACACCTGACAGGAAAGCCTGAGGCAACTGACTCGACAAAAATCAAAAGACCTGTGGCTGTGCTCTCAGCCACCTTCATTTGTTTAATTTTCTTTTTAAATTCAGTTGTTTATTGGTTTTAACTTGAAAGGGAAAATGTTGCATCATGCTCTGAAAATATAACCTCACATCATCATGTTGAGTTTCATCGCCTTTTTTAAACTTCCTTAGATTCAACTAGAATGTGATGGTGTGAGTCAACAAGCAGTGTTTTCTCAGATGTGGTGTGCAGACCACAGTGTATCTGTGCAGCTGAAAAACACATTGTTTTCTGAAATATGCAGTATGCAATATCATACATCCTAAATGTGGATGAAAAGTGAGTGCATGGACATAGCTGACACTCCAAAGAACATGTAATTGGAAAAAGTCCTTTTTTCAGATAGCTCGGACTAACGCGTATATGCAAGGATCCTTTTGGCTCGTACTATCCTGACTTTGCCAAAACAGCTGATTTATGTAAACTAATCCCTGTGTGAATTCTGCACCACAGAATCCAAACAACCAGAAGTGTTGCTCCTGGCCGGCAAAGGGTCATTTACTTAATGCTGAATGAATCTCTAATCCTGTGTAAACGTCAGGTCCGTGTAGCGAGAGCTCCTGCAGGCAGAGTGATTTTTTGCTGCCTGAGCTTTCAGCCAAAAAGTCTGAGCTGTTCCTCAAGTTGGAGACAAGGTCAAGGAAATAATGTTTGATCTGTTATGGCACTCTTATAATTATTTGGACCCTGGAGGAGGACCTTTTCTTTGGCTTGGCTACTGCCATATAATATTTCACTTGAAAGATGTGAAAGCCATATCACTACTTGCGGTGTAAGTACGCTGCTGGAAATTCCTAAATCTTCTTGCAAATATATTCCCCACTCACTGTAGTTCTAGTTATTACCATTTATTCTAAAGACTAACTATTCTCTAACTAACGCAAACTATTTGTCTGACCTTTTCTTTTAACCGGTGTCAGGATTTCTGTATCCCACAAAAATACCTTGTATGGGTTTGATATGGTTGCTTTTTAGGGCTGAAACTAATGATAACTGTCAATGTTGATTAATTGGACTCATTTTTTCCAATCAATAGTGTTAAATGCCAATTAAAAATTTCCCAGAGTCCTCCATATATAGAGATTTACTCCTCGATGCAACGGACCAATGTTGGATTCAGAACTGCGGCCCTTTGCTGTATGTCATTCCACCTCTTTCCCCCCGTTCATGTCTTTGGCTGTTTTTTTCTGAACAACAATCCAAACCCCAAATCTATTCAATTTACAAGGCAAGGGAATTCAAGGTGCTTTAGAAAATAAAAGGCATACGTTGACATTAAACATGATGCCAACATGCTCTTCTTTAAGATCAATAAATTTCAAGATGTATACAACTCTCACATACAGCCGATTTTGATTTTACAAAGATCTAAATTCTAAATAAAAAAAAAAGACTTGCTTTGACCTCTTGCTACTTACAGTATCAGCAAAATACTTATAAATGTACATACATACTACAGTGTATTTCTGCTTTTATAATTTTCATACTTCAGCAGAAAACGTAGCGCTCTGTCCAGGACAAATAGTTTATGATAATGTTTAAAATCTTTTATTATGTCAAATCCTCAAAGAGATGAAGGCCTTATCACGACCCTAACGGGAGTGTAGGAGGAATATAAAAGTGCTGTTAAAACAATATATATATATATATATATATTTTTTTTTATAAGAGCGGGGGTAAAAGTGAAGCCAGTGTTATTTCATTCAATAAATCTCCCACAACAGGAGGAACTGGAGAAAAAAGTGTCTGGCTTATGATCCAGTGAACTTGAGTATTTCTTTTACAAGGGATGGCTTATACAAGAGTTCAGCTGCTCTATAAGATGTCCCGTTTAGTTGGAATTGATAACGCACGTGTCTGTTTGAAAGGGAGGAAGCGGAGGAGGCCTGGGAGTCTTCAGTGGGTAGGGAACACTGAGGTGGCCGACTTCTCGCTGCAATCATTGAGGTTTAATTGTTGTGAATGCAGCTGGAGGCAGGTTACTGCCTGTAGACACAGGAAAATGACAGCATGGCAGGTTTACAGGCAGGGGGAGAAGTTGGTAAAGTGGAGGCAGGGCCCAAAAAAAATTCATCTGCAGGGACTATCTCTCACTTACATACTGTACACGCTGTCTCCTCACTTAGACTGACTGTCAAATGTCCCTATTACTGTCTCACTCTTCACATGTGTGATTCAGTCACAGTTGAAAAGCCAGGTACAGGTAACTCACATGGCTGTTAATGTTAGGGTGGATTTATTAAAGATACAGAACATTTCCAATTACTTTTAATTATTAATTTAAACCATTTATTCGAAACAATGCCTTTAAATTATAGATATACTATATCGAGTCACAGTTCTTTAAAAAGTGTGTGTTATGTTTAAGTAAAAAATAAAAAAAAAGATTAATGTACCATTTCGTCAGTTTTAAAACTCTGAAACATCAATGTTGTTACAAGCCTCAAAATACTTAATGTAACTTACTTCGATATGTAGGTTAAAATGTACCAACGCATCATATATGCCAACTTATTTTGCATGTAAAACAATTAAAATACATCAGCCACAGCAGTCACAAAGTACATTTAAAAAGTATTTCCCTCTGGAAGGTAAAGTTTCCCCAATAAAAGGTCGACTTCATTCATTCACTTCATCTCAGGATGTCAGTTCCCAGCAAACTTACTTTACTTTTATAATATTGTTCTGAATATTGAGTATAGCCCCATTAAATGGATCCACCTGTCTATGTTACGAGATAGTGGTAGTAGGTGTTTGAATGTGAAGCAGTTTTGAGGAAAGGATTTCAGCTCTGAAAAATAAAATAAAGAAGCTCACTAAAAGAGAAAGCAAACATCATGACAGTGCAACGTGCTATCACTCTCTCCGTCTTTTGCTCGGTTTCTCTTGTTCGCTTTCCCTCCCTTGCTCCCTCGAATGCCGTGCATTCCTCTTTGTTTGCTCATACCGAGGCCCTCCCTGAGGATCCCGTGCCTGACTTTCCCAAAGCCGATATTAATATCACAGGCCATTGTAATGGAGTTATTTTCATGGAAGCCCCGGAGGAAGTCACGTGGCTATGATTAGTCCCCTGAGGCCCCGGAGTCTCCATTAAGCTCGTTGTTTTAACTCACATAACCATCAATGAAGTGGAAAAGTTGAGGAAGTAGCTATCACTCTGGGCCGGCTGGGGTGTTTTCTGAGCACCTATTTCGGTAATGGGGCCAAGATATTTTCCCTCTCTCGTTTTTGGGTCGGAATTATTCTTAAACTGTGGCTTGCAGAAAGAGCCTACACATGTGTGCGTTTACATTGACCCACCACCATTAAGATTGATAGCGATGGGATCTGGTGGTTAACACACTGTTTAAGCCTGGAGAAAAAAAAGGGGAAAAAACAACATAAGGAAAAGCACAAGGACTCACACACACTCACCAACTACACGCAAGGGTGAGCTCCAATGCATCTGCCATCAGGAAGACAACTTGAGTTAAGATGGGGAAAAAAAGCACCACCCTGGAATACATTTACTCTGTCAGGTTACTACTTAAACACACATGACTGAGAAAAGCAGACTCTGCCACATGCATGCTTCCTCTCATAATTCTGTTCACCTCTCTTCTTGACCTAAAAGCCACTGGGCCACTTCCAAGGAAACAGGAAGAACTGGGCCAGCGAGGCAGTTGACAGCTTTCAGATGGACTATTGGTGAGATCTACCATGTTCAGAGGCTTACTGTGAGGAAGTTAGGCTGTTCCCACTCTGCAATTACCCAGAAATAAGCCACATAATTGTCAACCCAAATCTTTTTTGCTGTCAGCTAATAATGGCGGTGGGGAAAAAAAGGGCAGACCCAAAATCGGAACCGACCTTTAACAATTAAAAAGGAATTTGCCTGAATTATGAGTTTGGATTTTTGGGCAATTCATCGACAATAACATTCACTCTAAAATATATATAACGGACGTTTGTTTTTTTTATCAATGGAAATATCAGACTGTGAAAAAATGGATCACATTATCAGGCTGGGGGAAAAAAACTCACTGCCCGTTGTTAAAATTTAGATTTTGGATTACTGACAGTATATAGATATATACAGTGGGGAGAACAAGTATTTGTTACAGGTTTTCCAGGTTTTCCTACTTACAAATCATGTAGAGGTCTGTAATTGTTATCATCGGTACACTTTAACTGTGAGAGATGGAATCAACTACCAACCACTAAGAATTCTATCTCTCACAGACCCGTTAGTTTTCTTTAAGACGCTCTCCTGTTCTCGACTCATTACCTGTACTGACCTGTTTGAACTTGTTACCTGTATTAAAGACACCTGTCCACACACTCAAACAGACTCCAACCTCTCCACAGGGGCTAAGACCAGAGAGCTTTGGAAGGACATGAGGGATAAGATTGTAGACCTGCATAAGGCTGGGATGGGCTACAGGACAATAGGCAAGCAGCTCGGGGAGAAGGCAACAACTGGTGCAATTATTAGAAAATGGAAGAAGTTCAATATGACGGTCAATCTCCCTCGGTCTGGGGCTCCATGCAAGATCTCAGCCCAGAACTACACGGCGGAACTTGATCAATGACCTGTACAGAGCTGGGACCACATTCTCAAAGAAAACCATTAGTAACACACCACGCCGTCATGGATTGTGCAAGCCAGCGCATGTCCAGGCCCAATGACCATCTGAATGATCCAGAGGAGGAATGGGAGAAGGTCATGTAGTCTGATGGGACAGAAATACTCCACTCGCCATGTTTGGAGGAAGAAGAAGGATGAGTACAACCCCAGGAACACCATCCCAACCGGGAATTATGAAGGTGATAACATCATTCTTTGGGAATGCTTTTCAGCAAAGGGGACAGGACGACTGCATTGTGTTGAGGGGAGGATGGATGGGGTCATGTATCGCGAGATCTTGGCCAATAACCTCCTTCCCTCAGTAAGAGCGTTGAAGATGGGTGAAGGCTGGGTCTTCCAGCATGACAACGACCCGAAACACACAGCCAGAGCAACTAAGGAGTGGCTCCGTAAGAAGCATCTCAAGGTCCTGGAGTGGCCTAGCCAGTCTCCAGACCTGAACCCAATAGAAAATCTTTGGAGGAAGCTGAAAGTCCATACTGCCCAGCGACAGCCCCAAAACCTGAAGGATCTGGAGTGGGTCTGCATGTAGGAGTGGGCCAAAAGGAAATACAGGAAACGTATGATCTCTGGAATTGCAAAGAAAGGTTTCTATTAAGTTCTGATTTTCTGATACAACAAATATGTATGTCATGCAATGAAATTCAAATTAATTATTTAAATATCATACAATGTGATTTTATGGATTTTTGTTGTACATTCGGTCTCTCACAGTTGAAGCGTACCTATGATTATAAAAAATTACAGACCTCTACAAGTAAGAAAACCTGCAAAATCACCAGTGTATCTTATACTTGTTCTTCCCACTGTATATACATGTATGAGTTTAGACAGAGACAAAAGGTCAAAGAAGGGTCATGAAATAGCTTAAGCATCCATTAACACTTGAGGAAACATGCCTGGCTGAAAAAACAGGAACTGGTTGTCAAATAAGAGCCTGCTCTGGGCTGTATAATGGTCACGGTGCCCTCAAATCTCTGAATGTACCCAGCAGGCCTTAGACTTTATAGCCGCTCACCATGCTGTCCTCACCCTCTACCCTGCATCACATTACTGCTTTCCAAAACACATTTCCATCTTTCTTGTCATTTTAAACATGGATCACAAGGTAGGGTTTTTTTATTGTAAAAATCTGGCGATTTTATTGTTATTTTTTTCTATTTTGTAATATGTAAATACCATGGTGGTCACATCATAGTGCAAAATGGAAGATGGCTAAGACCTTCTATTCAGTCACATCTGCATGTCGTCCAAAATGATGTAAGCAAGTTCCCATCACTTTCCCTTATTAATGTCAGCTCCATGTTGGGCGCTGAGCTACATAAACACCCACACACATGTTAATAATGCACACGCAGCAAGACTCTATGTGGGCCCCATTTGACCTGCGTGTGTTAAACTGACACACATATAATACGCCATCTATCCCCCTGTTCCCCACACTGCTTGGTCCCGACTGGGCCGGTTGGGGGAAATGGAAGATCCACATGGAGCTTGTGACACCGCGGCTCTTTGCTTTTCCCCAGTCACCAAGACCAGAGGAGGCCGACCGGCCCGCTGCACATTAACTGGAACAGGTGCAGTGAGCGGGGGCTTGTTTTTTCTTCATTGGCTCCTCAGGAAATCATAAAGCAAATATATTGCTGGAGGACGGTTTTCGGGTTGCCCTGTGAGCAAACTGAGAGGGGAAATGGATCAACGAGCGGCCACCGGGGACAGTAAATCAACAGGCTAAAAGGAGAGTTGAATGTACTGTGGAGGCCCCGGGAGCCTAGCCCAAGGCCAGGGCCTCTGTCAGTCAGAGCCTGGTGTTAATGTCAAAGCCAGCTGGACCTGGCAGCACACGCCTATAAGGAAATGATTGAGCTGTCTGTGTCAATCGCCAGTGTACCACTAGAGGCCATCATGTCACAGGCCAGCGTTTTGGGAAACTTGAAGGTTACGTTTTTTTTTCACCCAACTTTCTCTTTGATATCTTTTTGTAGCCTTGACATCGGGGAGAGGATCAGATTTTGTTGCCTCCTCCAAGGCATCCCAGAAGCTGTTTTTTCAGCCATATTTTTATGACTACCAATATAAAAATGACTCTTCTTTAAGAATAAATAGCTGATACAAAGTCATGCATGGTGAGATTTATGAATTTCTGTGTGCAGCGCATTTTCCAGGAGAGCAATAATGCAGTTGAAAATGTAAGAGCCTTTCAACACACTCTTTGGAGTAATGGGTCCTCACTAATCGATTTGTCCTGCCTATGTAGGCTTCAATAAGATCACCCCTGTCCCTCTGTCAAATGCCTCAGTGCACACACATTTCTCACTGGCTAGAAAACCCTCTCTCGGCTACTGCACTTGATTCAATCACCGTCAATCAGGAACATATGGCGTTTCTTGCCGAGCTAGCCCTCCCCTGCCTACCACTGCCGCCGCCACTGTATCCAGTGCCACACACACACACACACTCTCTAGGCCTTTTTCTCTCGCCTAGTTATCAAATTAGAGCAGTTGAGGTTTACTGCAACTTCATACAGACCAGTGCTGCCATGGGAGGCCCAGACATGCTGGTTAACTTGTGAATGGGGCATTATTATGAGCTGAAGACACAAGTTGGTCCGGGCCAAGGCTTCTGATCGAGTGTTTCAACACATCATATAGAGAAACAGCTGTACTAGAAATTAGTACATTCTCCATGACATTGACAAATGTGCTGCTTGGACTGTGTAGACAGTTCCCAAATATCTCTCACACACACACACACACAATCTATCTGTCAATCTACTTATTGTTGCCAAAGTACAAATTGCAGAAGGTTGTGCAACACAATCTATAGTTAAAATACAGCGATACACGTGTCAAGTGACCAAGCATTAGTCAAACTTCATATGCTGGCTTATTTAAAAGCATGTTAAGAACCAAACTTAGCTGTCTTTGTCAGAGCGTAAAAGTAATATTTGATTACTTTTGAGTATGCTGGCACCCATTTTCATCACAGATCATGAACCAGGGTATGAGATACCAGACCCATTGTGTATAGCTACTACTAAAAGCACAGTTTGGTCTTTTTGCTGTTAAAAAAAACTTAAGATGACCAAATTTAAACTGAAAACAGCGTGGCTGCATTGGTGGAGGTGTGTTATTTCAACAATTACAATAATAATAAAATAATATAATACAATCCAGGAAGCCCAGTTTAGGGGACAGATCCATGAGGTTGAAGTTTTATCAGACACCAACACATCACAGCAATTTATAACACTACAAGGAAGGATTTTACAACCATGGCAACAATTGTTTAATGCTAAGCCGCAATAACTGTCAAAGCAATGGAGGTTTAAAGGCAGGGGTATGCTTCAAGTATGTATTAAGTCTGGTCTAATTTTTTCTTAAGGCTCTGACACACCAAGCCAACGGCCTGGAAGTAGGGGCGACAAAGGCCAACAGTGACGCCTCACGTCCCCTTTTGTCTTGGCCAAAAACTTGAAAACAAACCCAGAGACAGTGGACACTGGGAGATGGCTAACGAGATGTGCATCTCCCAAGCTTTTATCAGTTCTCTCAGCAAAGAATTCTCACTTCTGTGAGCCCGCTGCTGGCTCGTTAGCTAGCCATAGCCACCAAAACTGCTTTCATCCTACACAGGTTACAGAAAATTAGCCAAACAAAGTTGTCACTCATGTGGCTATGCTAATGTGTTTTCCTATGATGTGACAAGAAATGTAAATGGACTGTTCTTATATAGCGCTCTTTTATTCTTAATGACTACTCAAAGTGCTTTTACATAGTACAGGAACCATTCACCATTCACACACATTCATACACTGTGGCCGAGGCTGCCGTACAAGGTGCCACCTGCTCATCAGAAAAACAATCACACGCAATTACACTCCAATGGCGCAGTATCGGGGGCAACTCAGGGTTCAGTGTCTTGCCAAAGGACACTTCGACATGGGACTGTGAGGCCAGGGATCAAACCACCAACCGAACACTCTACCTCTGTGCCACAGCCACCCCCAAAAGCGTGTGAATGAAACATGAAGGTTTGACAAATTAAGAGGCTGGCCGGTTAGTAACCTAGCTTGCTTTCAAGGGGGCTAATTGTTTAGCGGTTCAGACAGGGAGTGCAGGGAGAGGGAGGTCTATTACAGTATAGGACAAGGTTATAACCATTAACGAAAACAATAGGTGGGGAAAAACATGGTCATTAACTGAAAAAACAAGGCATTAAAAAACAATAACTAAAACTGTAATGAATGACGACATTCCATGTCAAAGTGAACACAACATAGTCCATGCCCGCCGTCTGGCATCGTGGCGGTACCAAAAGTCGGAAGAAAGCGGCAGTGTCCTATTTGATCGTGATTGTGTCAGATAAATTAAGTGCCTCGCAGTGAAGGATGGTAAAGAAAAATCCCCCCAATTTGAAAGTACATTTGTGAAGCGTGCACAATGAGGCTAACCTAGCTTACCTTAACAAGGTAAAGGAGAAAGTCCTCTTTCCCCGAAACAGAAGCTCACCCCGGTAAAGGGCATAGATGTATGGGTACAGAGCCAGGCAGCATGATGGACACAACAGTAGGAAGAGAGCACTACAGGCGTGCTTTCACTAGCGACCCGCTAGCTGCTGCTTAGTAAATTTGCAGGAACACTATAGTGCGGTATTGATTCCATGATGTCTACACAACTGTGTGAGTTGATTGACTTAAAAATGTTCGCCCCTTTACTCAAACCAAAATTCAAAACACCTGTTCATGTATGTCCTCTCTGTCCTGGCACACGTCACTTCAACATTTTGCACTTCCTTCAGCATCCTTTGTATACTGTTTACATATTTGTGCTCATTATAGGTACATTTCATGTAGCCTGCTGGTGTTATCAATGAATGCATTGTGAATACATATTTCTAAAATTGTATGTTTTTGTTGAGTTATTTTCACAAAATTCTTTTTCTGAACTTTTTGATTCTTTTCCTTGACAAATAACCCATATTACAAGAAAAAAAGACTAAAACTAAACTAAACTAAAACTAAGCATAAAAAAAACTAATTAAAACTAAACTGAATTTGAAAACAAAGTCAAAATAAAAACTAATGAAAAATGCAAAACTAGAACAACATTATACGATATTAAAGTTTATTTTGTAATGTGTAGGTATGTAGAGATCATTTTAAAGACATGTTTTAAACTAAATATAACTACACAAGTAGTACATCTCGTTGTGCGTTTGCCATCTTATGAACAAAATGTGCAAAAATAGTTATTCCAATCATTCAAACCTGTGTGTTTTTTAGAAGAAACATTCAAACGTCATATTTGGCCAGTTTTGACAGCTCTAATGTGTATTCTAATTATCAGATGCCTTGTGTGTAATCTAACAGTTGTTTGTTTGCTTGCTTTCCTCACTCTAGTTTTCAAGCTGAACAGCCAACCACGGGCAACGCCAATTCAAAAAGGCTGACGCGTGGCAACGGGGAGGGACACACTGCACAAACTAGGGCCACGGTCGCTCACCGCCAGCCCAACTTGGGCCGACAGTCGCTTTGTTGTGTCAAGGCATTTAAGGAAAAAGTGTTGGGTTAGGATTAGGTGGAGTTAAAACAGGACACAGTTCACTCTGGAAAGCGCAATGGAAAAATACAACAGCAGTACCAGTAAGTGCTTGGCAAAAACAGATTTCCGCTTAATGCATTACAGATAATTGAAGACTTCCACTTTAAGTATTACAGGTAATTGTAATTATGTGGTGGAACTCAGAATAAACAGTGGTTCAGTTAAAGTACAGTAACACTAAAGTTCTTTGCAAGTGAGTTAGCCGGATCTCCCCGTGTCAGTGATTTGAGGTCCTGCAGTAAGAGTAACACGTGGTTTAGGAGAGAGTGATTCTACCAACGAGCTCACTAGGTATTTTGCAACTTAAACGAAAAACTTGAGCCAAAGAGAAGTGAAACTAATTCTGGGGTTGAGTTGCTGGAGCAGCTGGAAGGCAGATTGTTCTAAGGTTCATGTAACAGAAAAATAAAAACAGTACTTCCCCATTTTTATACTATATGTAAATTCATACAACATAAAAAAAATAAAAATCTGCTGGATGACTAGAGGTGTGATAACATGCTGAGAAGTTAGTAATGATGTGTCAGTGTTTTAAAATCTTGGTTTAAATACTCTGGGAAATAGACAGGATAATTTTTAAGGTCATTTAACTAGGAACTCATAATTTCTTCAGAAAACTATATTGATACCACAGCATCTTTACTTCCTCAATCTGACAATGACACATTGTGACTGTTTCCTGTTGTATTATCATCAGCATTGCCAAAGACTGACAAAGAAAGATCAAGGTAAATAACCCAGAAAATGGAAGCACTATAACACTAAGTCACAGATGAATAATTATAAAAAGGTTATTTAAAAGGTTGATTCTGTAAACATACTGTATATCGAAATAATTTTGCTGGTTTGATGATCTGATAAGTTGCCCGTACAACCAAGTTTAAAACTCAGGTCTTAAAACCAAACTGTTCACAAACCTAATGATAAAATGAGAGCATAGAACACACGCTAACTTTGAAGAGGAGAGTGACAGAGTGTTTTTGACATTCCCCGTTTACTTTCAGCAGGTCTGTGATGTGCAGCCAGACTGGAAACATCACCAGGCTTGAGGCATGATGTTATTCTTTCTGCCCTACAGAGTGGCAGAGACAAGCTAAACATCTACCTATAAATTTGACCCGGTGTAGGGAAGGCTGCTGGCTGAGCTTCAATAGGGTGCAGCTAGTGTGTGCCAGAAAGCGGAGCCCCTTCTACCACAGAACTGCTCATATATCCAACTCCTCACATAATACTGACCTGCTCTCCACATGATCACAGCACCTGAAATTCAAATTAAGATGTGTATTTTAACATTGCGGTGAAATGTTAAAAACATAACATTTCAGTTTTTAAAAATGTCCGTCAAATGTATCATAATACATTGGTGCTATTAGAGCACTATTAGAGTAAACCCATATTGCTGGTGGTTTCCAAAATTAGAACTGCAATACCCATAAACCAGCCAAGCATCCTCACAATGGTCTGATGTGTTTATTGATATTGAGTAACGTTAAATTCAATTTTTATTCAGTCAGATTAAAAGTGGATAATGTAGCATTTTTACTTCTTTTGTTTAGCCTGACATAACAATTTTAGCAAATTAATGGAAAAGGGGGATATTTCGTTTTGCCATAACCAAATAGTAGAAAGTGACGTAGCCAATCTGTCGATGACACCTACAGTTGAACAAACGTTGCAAAAGCAGTTGTTACTGACAGATAGAGTAATGTTTTTCACACAGTCAAAGACATATGTGTATATAAGAGTTGCTATCTCTGCAAGTTGACTTAAAAGTAATTGTACAGCCACGTTGCAGTATTTGCTTAAAATATCGGAGATCGGATTAACGTGAGGGACAGAAGGATATTTTCACTATACATTTTCCCTGTAAGAAAGTTCTTACCCTAAAACAATAAGGCTTGAAAACCATAGTCAAACAGGTCATTGTACTGGAGATGTTGCAGTAACTTTCCGCCCCGCATCACTCAAGTTTTATTTACGTTTTGGCTTTAGTATATATGAAATGTGCTGCTCTAATCAATCAGCACATTTCTCTGGTTTGGTAACCTCCCTCAGATTCGCATTTATGTTGACACGACCACCATCACCATCATGAAAAGGCACATGGTGAGTGGGGTTGAATCCAATTCATTCTAACTGAGTTGACAAACAGTCACAGTCTCTAGATTATACACTTTTCAAAAGGCAGCGTGGGCTGGGAACTATTTTAGCCAATGCAAAACCACATATTTCATACACATTTCTGCCAAGAGGGTAACACAATCGCACATCCCACTGGTAAAATTAATGTTTATGAGTATTTTTAATGGGCTACCTCAGGACCAAGCTTTTTTAAATTATGCCAGCGCTACCAGAGCCTGTGAAACGATTTCAGAGCTATAAAGGAAGCGCTATGTTCTACCACCTTCCCTGTAATTGAGAGCAGCTCCCTTCAACAAGTCATGGAAGTTATGGCAATGATGGAGAGGCCTCTTTATTGAACGTTTAGTAAATCAGTGCTGGAGTTTCTACCGTTAAATTGGAAATGTAGACAGGGCACTGGTCTAAATGTTCACTAAAGAGATTCAGTGTGATTACATAATTGTGCCTGTAGTCACTCAGTTTGCACTGTGGAAGCAAATTATGGTTTTAAAAAGATAGACACGTAGAGGTGACATGTGGACCCATAGGTGGAATACTTAAGCAATTAGTCTACCGCATAGAAGATAACTAAATAAAAACCTATCAAACAATGTAAACTTGGTTCTTTCTACAACTTCAGAATAGTGATTCCAGATTTATTTTGAATGGAGCCGTAATTCTTTCAAGTGATGTTCTGTAGAAGCTGAAATGTGCTAACAAAATCTTAATTAGGTTCTGTGTGGGGCTAGAAGTGTTCTATGCAGACCTAAAACTGACACCTGAACTCAGCCCGTACCATCCTTTTAAGGCCAGACCTAACCACATTGTGCAAACAATTCAGACCCAAAGCGGACCCGAGACCTGTAGTTATATTTTTACTCTAATCCATCCTTTACTGACATTAGCTCAACAGGATAATGCAACACAGTGGCTACTCCATCTCTTTCACCCAGCCCACAGGGTATTACATATCTAATTGCAACACATGACATGGATGGATTTAGACTATTACCACAGACAGAGAAAGAAAGACAATAAATAAATCCATTTCAAAATAATCAAACCCTAACCCTACCTGAATCCATACTTGCATGGTAAGAACCGCATTTAGTTGCTTGTTAATGTAAACCAAGAAGGTGAAGCTCTGCGATGTCTTGTGAAAAATGTGTTTTGTTGTACAACGTTGTAACCTCAAAAATCCCAAATGTTATACAAACATGCTCCTTATGGTTCCAGCATTCTGCTAACAAGTTTAACCTGCACCACCAGAAGCCTTTTGTAGGTGACTTTGACACAGGAACATAATCTTGACCGTTAGCCAAAAAAGAATAAAACATTGGGAAGTTTGGCAACTGTAAATCTGTGTGCACCCGACAGTGATTGAGAGCTGCTCCTCACAATGAAAGTATTGGCACTTGTTAGTGGATAGAGCAAGTAAAGCGGGACTACTAGTCAAAACAGGAATCATTCATTTTAATCACCAAGTCCACGAGACAATAGAGTTTGTCTTGTTGTCACTGGTACTGAGACAGTTTGAAAAGGTTCAGACTTTCACAGCCCATATTGACACAACAGAAAGAGGCTCAGTTCCTGCTCTTGCTGGCCTCACAAACTGCACCCTCAATTTGATTACTATCAACCCAACCACAATAATAATAATAATAATAATATCTATCTACATTTTGAGTTTGTGTTTTCACTGCTGTACATACTAAGTTAGTAACAAACTATGGGCTAACAGGCTTATTTAAAGACAAAACACAAAAGGGAAAAGAAAATACTCAATTCACAATCACTCTCACAGGTAGGCTTGCGTTATGCCAACATAAATAAAATTACTAATAAATTGAAATTCTCTCTGTAGTACTTGCACAGTTTCATGTTACCTCTGTTCATTAAGTGTAACGTTAATGTAACCTATGCTTTCAGATTTCACTAGCTAGCTAACTACAACAGCTAGCTAATGTACATCCACATGTTTAAAATATTCAGATATCCTTACACCCATAGTAAATACACATTAAACATATAAAAACGTCACTATCTGAATCAATGAATTAAACTATTACAATTGTGATAACTGCGGGGCCACACTTTAACTACAACAAAAATGCTTATGAATACCGATGGTTGTGTCAATAGAAAGTGTGTTACTCACTGCAGTTAGCTAGCTAGCTATGTTTCTCACAGTCACTTGAGGCTGGAAACGGCTGGTTGCTGGGAAACAGCTCCTCCTTAGCAACGGCGGAGAGACGACTGGTCCCTGTTGCCTTGGTTGCGATTGTTGATCCACGGATTCGAATTCACATGAACTCACTAGCTTAGCACTGCAGCTAGCTCACCCGTGTCCCGTCAAAACTCAGCAAAAATGCGCTACTTTAGTTTTAGCACTGTTTCTAGCATAGCTAGAAAACGGATAGTAAGTAACACCAAAACAGTCTGTAAACTACTGACGTTAATCTCAGCACGACCAGTCCTCCACAACCCTTTTTCCCTCAGTCAGCACACAAGTGGTTTTGGTTGATGGGCAGTCCCTAACACACCTGTTATTAGGCCTAGCCAACTTATCTCCGCGCTCACCCCCGAAGCCCAGCCAATCAAGTAACTTTCCTGGGCTGTGACCGTTAACTGTGCGCCTGATTGCTTTACATTTTTCTATAAAATATTTGACATTTGGATGGATTTGAAATGGCTGAAATGCAAAATGTCTGTCAATTTTGCACAAAAAAAACATTTTAAATTGTTCAGTCTTAAATATTTGGAAACTAAATACACAGTAGGACGTTGCAAGTAATGGGCCAAACAGGACATCCCTTCAGACTACACCAAGTGTTTTGTTTTATTTTGCTCATATCTGCCTTTTTGTCTGTTTATCTGTTCTGCTGTGCAAGTGATGTATCCTAATTTAAATGGCTTTGAATTAAGTTTAACCAGTTCAATTGTAAGAAATGTAGTTATTTATTTACATTTTTAGGCTATTTGAATGGTGACAAGCAGCATACACCAATGCCACATCAATTGCAGCACCAGTATTGCAAGTTAGTTCAGTGAAGTTAAACTAATTGTGACATTTATTAGACTATGTACTCTACACACCATACAACCATTACAGCTGCATAGAAATTCATTAAAAGTGATCAAGATGTAGGCTATTGTGCACTCAATATAAAGCTACCCGTGCGCATTTCACTGTGTTTATTTTGAAAAAAATGATGACCACTGTGTTACAAGAAGAGTCTAAATGGAAAATGCAGACAAATTTGATATTCAATACTATTAAAAACTCATCAATCACAGTATGTTTGCCAAAAGATGTTATTATGAAGACATTTGTATAATGACATGGGATGTGTCTGGGCAGCTGTGTGTTTAGAAATCCTTTTTTTCCTGACCCCAGTCAGATTGGCCGTGGCTCTGTTTTAGGGGTTAAATCCAGTTGTTGGGAAGATGAAATGTTGCATCAACGTGAATGGATGTGCATGTACCGCTGCAACTGTGAGAGGATCTGGGTCTGGGAACCCTTTATCACCTTCCAGAGCTGTTGAGCAAAAATAATGCCCCCTCTGTTATCCTCATCAGTGGCGCAGTGAGCAAGTCTGAAGGGAAATCCTGTTGGTGAAGTAAACGCATTCATCCTGCTCGCGGCGGTTTTTGTGACACAAGATTTACAAAATGTTCCACCTGACTCTTACCTCTTTACAATACTCTTCATATAGAGTAATGGTCCTTAGATCCTCTGTTATTTCAGAAAAAAAAGAAGGCTTCTCAAAATGGTGCCAACTTGAGCAGGGTTAACACTTAGACCAATACTAGCAGGGCTGTTCTCACTAACTTTGACAGTTAGGATTTAAAGACACACTTTAATGGATTTCAAAGACTTGCACTTTATGTAAGGCAAGGTATATTCTGAGCTTAATTTAAACTTATTTATAACCCGTAAAAATATATGCACACACTGATTTCCACATTTTCCATTTCAATGAAAATGAAACCCCCCATTTTTAGGTTGAGAATATTCTGTGCGGTCTTCACTTTATGGTTAAAAACTCCACTTCTATCCAGCATCTCTTTTCAATATTCCCCAAAAGGTAAGGAGGGTCTTTACCTAATAACAGTATTAGGCTTTTGTGCCCTTAATGTTACATCATATTCAATACACTGTAGAATTAAAATAAAGTGAACAACCTATGTGCTTCAGTGTGAAGGGTGGGTTTGGAAAGCAGATTACTCAACAGCCAACTCAATGACTTAAGCAAAGTTTTAAAACCACTATGAAACAATTCTGTGGGCTGGGTAAGGAGGAACCATTAAGTAGTTGAAGTAATTCAAAACATCCACTAACCATAATACACTGTGTGGTTTCTGATTTCTGGAAAAGTGAAGTACTTAAAAACAATCGCATTCAAAAAAAGTCATCCTTCTCTTCATTTCTTCCCTCATTGTGGCAACAAACTCCACCGTGGGACAAAATACCCCGATACACCTCCGATTATGGAGCTGCATCCTGCTATCACAGGTTGTCCCTTTTGTCTGACCCAAACCGCGATTGTGGTGAAGCTCCTGTCATACCAGCAAAAGCAATGACATTAACATCAGAAACCATAGGAAGCCCGGTTGCAGGCCACCCAGGTTTTCCAGGGGGCTGGAGAGCCATGGAAAGTATATCTTGGACAAGTCACCGGACTACCCTTGCATTTCCTATTATTAATTTTACACAGGCGACCAACCTTTCTCTGTAAATCATACCTGTGGTTTAGGAAGGGCCGATGGGTCTTTTCTCTCTTTTCTCTCTTGTTCGTGATGAGGTCTGTTCATTGTCTGTCTTTCTTTCTATCTGCTTATCCATCTGAGATTATGCTTGTCACTTACATAACATCACTTTCAAATTATATAGTCCTAAAAAAACTATTGAGATTCAGGCATGTGACATTGGGGTTCCAATTTAAAAGGTCTGGAGAAGTTGAAAGTGGCCTTTGTTTAGTATTGCCTTATGTTTGGCTCGTTTGTGTTATTGTAGCATCAGAGCTCCTTAAGAAAGGAAACTGTGGTGAGACCTAACAACTCATAACACCCTTTGCCCTTCACCTTAAGCAGAGGAGGCACAGAAAGTACTACCCTCTCAACTCTGTATAACGCAGACACATGAGGTTTAACGCAGGGTCGAGGAGGCTGTTGGAGGCCCACTCAAAGGTTTATTTTACTGTGCATTTCCTTTAGTTTAGACTTGACAATAATGTAGCAAAATGATATCACTTTGGTGGGAAAAGGACAGTAAAAACGACTGCAGAACTTAATAAGCAACACATTTTAGCAAGTGTTGATTCTTTTGGTTCTTTCTGATTCATAAACCTTGGAGGAATTTCAAGGTCTTTCCCATTTCAGGAATATAGCCACCCACACAGTATATGAGACTATCAATATAAAAATAAAGTCGATTTAGATAGACATCTGATGCACAAATTAAAGTTGTATGGTTAGCCATCGATATATGCACACAACCGTATGCTGAATGCCAGTACCAACTGTATTCCCCTCAAAATATTTCACCCATTGTGCGCCCTCCTGTCTCAAAATAGAGACTTTTTGACAACTTTAAAGAGTAGTTTGGCTCACAAATGACTAATCTTCTTTCAGAACTAAATGGAGACTGCATTTAAAGCGTCTCCAAGCTGTCCCACCATTGGAGAAATACAGTATGTCGAGCAGAAACCACACAGGGAATATCAGGTACATCTTTTGTTTAATACAGTAAGCCCATTCATACATCTTTTTGTTATTGTATGTGCCTTAATCCCATTTGCAAAAATTAGATTTTTATCTCCCTGGTGTGTTAAGTCTTGCAGCACCAAGGGAAGGTGAAACTGCCTGTGAAACCTCAAGTGATTGCTGGAGTCATTCATTTTTAAGTTTCTGGCATGTTCACTGCGAGGATGTGGCAGCTCCTGCTGTGACGCATTTACTTAACTGGAGCCCATCAGAACGTGACTGTTAGATACAACAAGTACAGAGCTGATAGGGATCATAAAGGAGGGGTAATGGCTTGTGCAGAAAAATGAAAATAAAGAGAACACACTAAAAACCAGCTGTGTAACTTTAAATTAGCACTTTAAAATTGTGCACTTTAAATTAGATACCTTACATAACCCGTAATAAGTTTATCAACAGTGTTGGTCAGTCTGCATTACTTAGTAACAGGTTATATGTTCAATAACAGCCCGGTCGTAGCCGGAACCGACTGACGTAGGGTTTCTGCTCAGATCTGATGTAATGTGAGCAAACGCACGTGTCTGCCCAGCTCAATGTGTAAAGTGTACTTTTTTTCAGTTTTTTCTTAGGGTTACAATAAAAAATGCTATGATTACATTACAGTTCCTAATCACCGTTACACTCTGTTGTGTTAACTGTTTGGCTCGTTCGCTTACTGTATTTTTGATAGAGTGTTGGTCCGAGATGTGTTAGCATTAGCCTGGTGCAGGGGCTGTAGAAGGGGGAAGGCTGTTAGCTTCAGCCAAAAGAACTTATGGGACTCTGTGCAACTCTAAAGTTTTGTATTTACATGTTGTGCGCTCTTAGC
Source organism: Etheostoma cragini (assembly GCF_013103735.1). Classification (NCBI taxonomy): domain Eukaryota; kingdom Metazoa; phylum Chordata; class Actinopteri; order Perciformes; family Percidae; genus Etheostoma; species Etheostoma cragini. Next base: position 7,139,832 of record NC_048424.1, read on the forward strand.
GATCATGTTAATGATAGCCAATGCCATTGGTTAACCTACGTTCAGAATCTTTCCATTTTGTTCAGAGTTGAAACTTGGGTAACACTTTCTGTGAAGGTATCTACATTAGAGTGGTATGAAGAATCATGAACAAATCATAAACATTAAAAAACAAGTTTATTATAAAGGTTTATGACGTCACGCTTTTGTTAATAAGTGTCAACTGTTTTTTCCATGACAAGTTATGGTTTTGGTTAGGGTTGAATGAACACGTGACACATGAACACATGACACACATTCTTCAAGTAAAGTGTTACCTAAACCTACAGCTTCACTGTGATGGCGAGAGTTCTGGAGTGCCTCTGCTTCCAGTCACCGGGGCTAATGTTAGGCTAGCTGCAGATGGTCAGTAAATATCTCCAAACTGTAAACTCACTACTTGTCAAACGATGCACGTTAAAAAGAGAATATGTGACGTGTAGGTGTGGAGACGGGAACTGTTTAAAGGCTTTTTTTATGGTGCTGAGCAAAGTTGCGAAAGCAATGTAACTAATTGTAATAATACATACATACTTATAGTAACATAACTAGTTAAAGTGAATACTTTTGAATGAGCAATAATGAGTTATTAATTAATAATAATAATTTTACTTTTTATCAAACTACAACCTGAACTGTTACCTACACAGGAGTTGATCAGCATTACTGATATAATAATACAATATCTAACAGTGTAACGCCATTTTACTGCACTGGGTACTTTTACTTTTGATACTTAGCACATTTTGCTCTTTCAGAGTATTTCTGCATTATAAGTTAAGGGTCCATCAGAGCTAAATACCCAAACAATCAAACTTCCTTTTAAAAGTGAACATAATTCAAATTTTTGTTGACTTAGTGAACGACTGCTTATGTTCAGATGCTGAGCAGTGAGAAAGTTCAGCTTAAAGACAGCTGGACTCATAAAGATGGACCTACTTGGAATGCGGCAGTAAAGCTGAGCAGTGGAGAGTCTCTGTGTGAATGTGTTTAGATTCAGTGTCATCTGAGTGCATTAGGTAGAATGTAAACACATGCAGCAGACATTTACTGAAACCAGTCTACTTACACTTGGTGCAAGCGGGCGGCCATTGTAGCCGTGTGCAAACCTTGAATCTGACCAGCCGTATTGATTTAAACTATAAAGCTTTTGTGCGCTGAAGGGGGTGAACGGACCGACTGTAGTGCTCCAGTCATCATCTCCTCGAGACTCCAGACAGATAGCTTGAGGAAATTTTAAACAAAGTTGGAGAAATCCATCATATTAAAACCGTTTTAGGTTTTATTCGGCCCCTGGTGTCTCTCATCTCTTTTGGAACATGACAGTAATTACAGCCATCAAGGTGCTTGTCTGGAGCCATCAGCCAAGAGTGTGGAGACTGCTTCTCATCAGCTCGTGTGACATGGACTTCTGACATCACCGCTCCGTTTGTATTAACAGAGCCTGAAATGTGTAATGACGATAATTGCAGACAGGCCAGATTTATTCAGAGTTTTTGTACTAATCTTGTTCATTTATTAAGTTAACTGGGAGGATAAAAAAGGTAAAATATAGGCCAGATGAAGGAATGTATGGATAAACTTTAGATTGTGAAACTTTTGAGAGGGGAGTTCTACTGCTCCGTCTGAAATCATATCAGTGATACATGGAATCCTTTTAAAGCGGTGTTGATTTTATATGCACAGTTTACACACAGGTTACTTTGCCTGTGAAAACAGTTTTATAATGACTTTCCAAAGTTCATAACCCTTGAGATTTACATTTTTAGAAAACCTGTGTTACAAACTGGACTTGTGGGGCTTGAAAGAAGTGGGCATTCATGAGGGAGAGAGAGTCTAATGAAGACTGTGTTGAGTTGCATTATGGGAAATGTAGGATGCAGCTTTTTGGGGCCCATACTAGTGGCTAAAAGTCAGGATATCTTGACCTCTGTTCTTTTTTGTAGTTCAGACTGGATTACTTGCATAACCTTTTTCTTATTTTCTATTTGACTTACCAAATAGATAGGATGTCTGTTACAAGTTTTCAGGAGGAAATCTTTGTGGAATGCATGCATGAATTCATGTCATGTACTGCTATTCACTGAGCAGCTTTGTTAGACTGTTAGAGGTTAAGTACCTTGCTCAAGGGCACCATGATGATAGCACTGCAGGCAGGATAAAGCATTAGTCATTCGCTCTCCCTGCCAGACTTTCTGAGTCAGTACAGTGCTTTGAACTGGCAACCGTCCAGTTCCATCCATACTGATATACAGTAGTATGGTCAGAATTTATGGTTATTTTGCTTTATGGTTGGGTTTATGGGGATCAGATTGCATCCATAACCTGCATTTTTTGACTGAGCTGCACGGATTACAAACACAAATTGACTTATGTGGATGCAGAAAGGCAGCTTTAATTCGTATTATTATTAACGCTTGTCAACTTCATGTTTTGATCAACAATCAGCGTCTGTACTGCAACAAGACAAATACATAATATCTGTAATAAAGTTTAGTTTAGGGAATAAATAATCAAATTCACAAAAAATATGATGTGGAAGCTTTTGGTCAGATGTCCCGTTAAAGGCTCTTTAAAAATTTGCTTTTGCAGACTTTATTTTCTGAGGGAATTAATTCAGGTGATAAATGTTGCCTTGTTGGTTACAGTAGGACACAAAACACAGCCCAGCAGAACTTGGCAGTCCTTCTCCACAATGTTCCATGAGTGGTGAACTGTGCTCCAGTTTCATGCTTGTTTGACAATGTTGTCACCCTTTTTCCTCTTAACTATGAAACACTAAACACGTGTTAAAAATTATGATATTTTAACAGCTATTGAATGAACAGACAAATTATTTTTTGGCAAAAAAAGAGTTGATTGATTTGCAGTATTCGTTACGTAGGTGTTACTCTATTAGGTTTCATGGTATTATGTCTAATGATGTCAACTTTTCCCTCATGTGAATGTGCTCCAGCACATATTCATTCAGAAGGAAATGGCACAGCAAAATCAAGTATAAACTCTTCATAATGCCCCAATAAAACACAGGCCCAGATACAAAAAAAGTCACCTCTGGAGAGAGAAATGTGCATAACATCAACAATCTGCTGTGAAATGTAAAATGAAGAAAGTGACCTCTAGTCCCAATGCTCTTGCCCCACTCCCATTCATCAGCTGCTAGTCTCCACTAAAAGCAGGCTTTGCAGACGGTTGGCGCTCGTACTCTAAAATATGTTTGACTGGATAGACACAAGTGTCGATGAGGTGGTATTTTTCAGGCCCCTGTCTTTCCGTTATCGCAGGATGTGGAGACGGGGAGAGTGAGGAAGCAGAGTGGGGAGGACTGGAGCCTTAAAGCATGATTTACTTGACCTCGGAGTCCTGGAACTCGCGGCCAGAACCTCATTAATTCCCAGGGTCATTCTGTTTGGACATAAATTGGTTAAAAATCGGAACGTGTGGATGACTTCCAGACATACACAAAGAATTATGAAATCTCTGGCCTCACACCACCCTCCCTGACTCTCCTTGTACCCACTCAAAAACCAAAACATTTCCAAATCGCCGAGTGTAAATCAGACAGGTCTACTCAGACGAGTCGCTTCATCCTGGTGAGAGGAAGGAGGTTGGTTGAACATTTTTGTGCTTATTAGGCAGCAAATATGGCGTTGTTTTATACGATTATCAACTGTGAATGATTTTTCCCTCCCATCCATTCTGGAGCCTTGGCCTGTCTTTTGTTTGGGAAAAAGGAGCTGTAGGAACAGCAGGGCTTAGAGGGAAGCCTAATAAATTACACTAATGCACACATTTAAAGGGGCTCTTATTCCCTCTGGCCTGTTATCAAGACTACTCCAGTGAGAATGTAAACTACCTCTTTCTGTCCCCCTCCGCAGGCCCAATATTTAATGTTATCATCCTTTAAAACAACTCCACTGTTTATGTTATCACAAATAAAGGGCAGATTATTTCATCTTTTTCCCACTATTTCATATTGGCTTCAGATTAGTCAGGCAAATAGTTGTCTAATGGTGCTGCTGGGCTCATTAATTCAAACAGATAGACCCAGAATTGTATAAACACAGTGAAGTCAAGGCTGGTGAATCACACCTTCAGTTTATAGAGACCAGCAGAGGGGGAGGATGCTCTATATGAGCCCACACAAGGTAAATTGTGGAAAGGAAAACAAGCGTAATCCTGCTGATAAATACAGGATTGTTTCAAAGTTTATTTGGACACGCAGTGCCTGGCTGAGGGTAGACCCTAATGAGACAGCAGCCTGTCCAAAGTGGATTCATCACCGATGGATCAGGGTTATCACCCTCCGCCGTGCTCCACTACTTTTAATCAGGCTCCTTTCTGGTCACTCCCTATCAGCAGCAGTCCATCTCTGGAGCCGTCAGCATCCATCAGGAGCTGCAGACAGGCCCAGGGAGCACGGCCGAGGAGTGCATTAGTAAATTATTGCCTTGTGGTTTAGCTTTAGTGTCTGTCATGTCGCAGAGTGAACACACATACACGTGTAAGTATGTGCACACTCACATGCACTTGAAACATGTATTCATGGGAGAATTGATAGATAAGATGAGACATCATAGTAAAACCCGCAGTCTTATACATTTTGGAGAAGCTCAGTGCAGCCAAAACCTGCAGAGCTGTAAGTCAACAACACATTAAAGTTACACCTGTAGAATATATTGCAATCCACAATAAAAGTCCTGCAATAAATACACACTTGTTGAAGCTCACAATGATACATTTCTGAATAAATACACATTACAAACGAGGACCACCATCTCAAATATGGGCCTCAAATCACACACACACAGACACACACACACACACACACACACACACACAAACACTTATCTTCTGCACAGAGACACATACATTATGTCTCTGTGTGTGCACTGTCGGATTAGTTTAACTTTAAAGGTGATTTAGTGCTGTTAGTGTTACTCACTACCATGACACAACCCGCTCCCACCTCATCAACACACCCCCACAACCCCAAACAAGCACATTAAAGTCACAAGCTTTTCGTCTTGTTCCGTAGAGATGACACGACATGATTGTGCAGCTCACAGCCTGAATCTCTGTCTGAATGAAGAATAAATAAAGATATTTTTCCTGCCTCTACCTCCGGTTAAGTAAAATACACAACTCTCAGAGCTGGGAAGGGATCTTAAATCACTCATTGTTGATGTTTAGACCAGTTAAGTCAATAATCTCCATCTAGTGATAAGTGATATTGCAGGGAGACTCCTTGTCATTACTTCTCTCTGGCAAAAACATCATTGGGACCATGTGAGTAATTGACCCTGAGGGAGAAATACCCTTGCATGTTAAAGAACAATGTGGCAAATTATATTTCATGGTCACAGAAGACAATGTCAGAGTTACCAAGTGGTTATAGAGATGTCTGCAAAACACATACAGTCTGTGTAGAAAGATGTGGGGAACAGGATCGTGAGAACCTTATGAGTGTTGCTGGTTAAAGAGAATACAGACACTTTGTTCACATGCAAAATAGTGGTTAATAAGCAGTTAAAAGGAAATCTTTCTCCACTCTACAAATACACCTCACTGTCTGGCCTCAAGAGCAATGTGACAAGACCAGATAAAGATATTTACAGTACTGCTTTTTTTCCTTAAAGGTTAAACATCTACTGTACATCATATGCACTTTATATATAGGCTACATGAATATTAAAATAACTCTTCTGCTCTCACTGTGTGTACAGCTAAGAGAGAGCTAAACACACTTCTAATCGAGCAGTTGGCTTTTAACTTTTTACGGAAAGCAATTGTGAAACGTTATTAGATAAAACTAAATCAATTCAATGATAGTGATGAATAAAAAAAAATGGCCCTACCATAAACAAGAGATACCATTTACAAAAGTCAGACTCAGGCCCATGGTTATGGTAATAGCTATGGTAATTATCAGCTAATAATACTGAGGTCAAGAGTCAAAGGTCCCCCAGTGTAACCCAACCCTAACAAATATTAAATATTGGCTAAATATTTTACTTTAGTAAATATAGTGTATTTTAATTTTTTTTTTACAGCTGTGTATGTAAACTCAGATATCTTACCTGGACGGTACAGTGTATAATGGTTTATGGCTCATTAATGGTTCTAGCTTCTCAAATGTGAATACTAAGTTAGTTTTTTTTTATGACAATAAATTGAATAAAGGTTTTGCACTTTTAGTAAGAAAATATTTGAAGACATCAGCTTAGACTCTGGGAAATGTGGTGGGCCTTTTTAATTTTTTTCTTACATTTCCCATCCCAAACAATATAATATGTATACAATATATGATGAATAGTTCCTTGATTATGTTTTAGTTGTGGTCCTACAGTACAAAGCCGCGTTTCATAAAGCCCAAATGAAGTCTTCCACCATGTGAACAGGTCAAGATAAATTCAACTCTTTTGAATAATGGAAAATCTACAATAAACGTGTTTCAGCTTTAGATGACATAGTATCAGGCCTATTCCCCCAGACCATCCCATTGGAAGTAATTACAGGCTGCGTAGCATGTGTCTGTACGTCGTGTGGCCTGTGCTGCCGGCTGCCGAGAAGCCCTGCATCCCATCACAGGCAGTAATGGAAGCCAGATGTCTCCCTGTCTGTTTAAGGCTCATAATCAATAGCCTCACTTAGAGCAGCTCTGACTTTCTCTGTCTCTCTCTCCTCTTCGACAGCTTGTTATTAGAGGATCTGTGAAGAAATGGCATGTCTCTGCTGCAAACAAGTGGAAGTGTGTCAAGAGTGAGATTAACTAATTGGATTCCCCACATGGGCTTTTGTTTGGGGAAAGAGGAGGGGTGATGTGAAGGGGGGGGGGGGGGGGGGGGGGGGGGGGGGGGGGGGGGGGGGGGGGGGTGTTCCCTCCCTGTAGCCTCAACAAGCTACATGTCTGCTGGCTTGTTCCTCCAACTCCCAGACATTGACTCTTGGACCCCAAGAGTGATGGAGGGAAGGGGATTCCCATGCAAAAAAAAAGAAAAAGAAAAATCCGCCCAAGTAAATAAGTGGCACTTGGAGTGACACAGTGCATCTCCATTTCCTGTGACTGTTTCCTGCAGTCAGACAGGAGCGCTTTACATCTCAATCCATGAGCTTGTGCCGAGGGAAACATTATGAAGCAGATGACTTTTGAGTTTGAGAGGAAGTAAAGGGTATGTATACAGCACAGGGTCACAGCAGGAAGAAGCAGAGGTGTGGCGATTGGAGTGTGCAGTTCGTGACCTCCAGCTTTGTAATGATCACCTGATGGATGTTGTGAGCCTGAGGTCAAATGTGTGTCAGAGGAGTGCAGGGAGGAAGAGGAAGGGAAGGGGTAAGTAGAGGGGTGGGCAGTTATGCATGGTCAGGAAAACCTCAGTCTACTGTACTGTGAAAACCTCAAGAGAACTCTGTTGCTTACTCATATGACACCATCAGGGATCAGACTATTTCCAGAAGTGTTTCTATTTGTTTTTCTCTACCTGATGGATTCACTGTTTGGTGTTTTTTTAACCATCATACGTTTGTATTTAGAACACGTTGGTATCAGTGAAAACCAAATGTCACCCAAACAAATCCAAAGATAAAGACATAAGTCGTAACTTACTAACAATGGATTCAAAACTACAACAAAGCCATAAGTTTGGATTACCTCTTTAAAAAACTGACCTAATTAGTATATTAAGTCTACCTCAACTTCTCAAAAATACTTCAGTTCAAAAACATATAAATGTGTTACCATTAAACCCCGCTGTTAATGTGCAGTATGCAGCCCAGTCTAAACTACTGTCCTGGTAAAGATCCAATAAAAAAAAAGATAGAGCAGTCACTACTGAAGACGGCAAGGAGAACCTCCTAGTTATAGTTATGGTAACATTTTACTCACAGATGTAATTGCTGACACCGACATTTAGCAATACAGAGACATTGCTACAGCAAGGTCAGTTTAGCCAGAATACTTTATTTGGAGCACCTAAGGAAAGCTGTGTGTATGCACAATGTAGTAGTAGAGTAGAGTATGATAATGCAAAGTTGCATGAATGATGGATGTTTTTGATTGAAAGTTTGGGTTATTATTTTACTATTTGGATGTGTTTCCCCTTTCAAATCAGTTTGGCTAATCTTGGAGTTTGTTTAAAACATCATCTGACAGCTGGTGTTTCTTGCCATATTAGCTTTTTTCATTGAAGTCATATTTTCCAGATTTCAAAAATGTGATGAGCTCCATAAATTAGATATAATGCAACAGAAGTACAGAGCATCTAACTGAGGCTAATTTGCAACCGCCATCCCTGGTTTAGACCATAAAATTCAGGTTAAAACAACTAAACATAAAACAGACTGTATATACATGTGTCTATGTGTGTATTTTGTATAAAGTGTAATTTGTTTGTGCACACGTTCAGTACATGACCAGTGGCTCCATTTAAAACCCACTACATATTTTACTTAAAATCTTTGTTGTTTTTCAAGCAGCTGTCTCCCTTGTATATTAAAATTCTTAAAAATATAAAATTGTAACTTAAAATTCAGATTGTATTTTCATAAGTCCTTTTTTTGGTTTGATAGAGTGCAGATAAACTAAAATGACTCTTTCTACATTTGCACACATGTCACTACAAGCTGGACAATTCCTGATGAGGGCCACTGGGAGACAAGCAGCAGATCTGGGGTTGAGGCCTCCATCCGTCCGGAGTGGGAATAACTCCATTTCCACTGATAAAGGCAGCTGGCTCTGGCGTCGCTCAGTAAAGTTTTATAGTCAGATATGCACAGATGATTAGGCCAGCTGTGCAGTGTCATATATTCCTAAACAAACCCTGCAGGAACTGAACTCTCACCCCTTGCACATATGGGTTACAGGGCTTGCACTCACACTCTTGTTCATACAGTTAAATATGTGCAAACATTACGCACACAGACATACATACAAACCAGAACAAGAAGGTCACAGTGTGCTCGCTGGCTTGCATGAAAGCTTACTATATGTGACCCCTGTTGAAGCAGGGTAAATCATATTCTCTGTTAAAGTGCATTAAGGTTATGTCGTACAAATGGATTTTCTTTGACCACATTGATGCAAATAAGGACAGCAATTATGCTCTCTCACCCGCGTCTAAAACTGTCTGCTAAATAAGTTTAAAGGAAGTGGGAAGGATGTGAAACTGAGCAGTGCTTTCTATAAATCACCTGTTCACTCTCACTTGCGTGTCTCCTCTCTGGTTGCTGTGGTGACCAGCGTGTTACGGCATTCTCGATCAAAAATGTTTTGATCAAAGGGACTGCATTATACTCAGCAGCCCTGAAAGCCCGCAGCTCTCTCTCCGCCATAGCTCTGTTTATTTTGGAACAAGAACAAGATAAACCGAAGTGAAGTCTTATTTATTTTCCCGCTCTTGCCCTCTCCTCCCCTTAACAAGCAGAGTCGTGAAGAAGAATTCCTTGATAATCCATCAGTATCAGTCTAAAGTGTGTGTTCTCAGGACTGTTGACACCACACACACACACACACACACACACACACACAAGATGGAGTGTGACCAGGTCCAATGCTACAACACAGAGTCAAATAATAATAAGGGGCACCATCAGATAAAAGGGACATGAGCAATGAGCCAAGTGACATGCTTGATTGTGATTGGTCCCCGGGGTGGTCCACTGCAGTAGCCTCTCTCACACCAAAGGAAACAATCACGACTTAAATGTGGGTTTTCAAAGTATTTTAGAGATAAAAATTGCTTTCTGTCTGCATGATTGGGCGGCTGCTCATTTCTTCTTTTGTTACTCTGTATAAAGTGTTTTGCAGAAGTTCAGTGTAAAATGTAGCGCTTGAAGCGCTGCATGACACTGGTTCAATAAAAAGTTATGGAACATAAGTCAGCAGTTTCCCCTTTAAATGATGACATCTGAATTGATAAAGAGAGAACATGTTTAGGTGACTTTTAATTTATTGAATGAAGAGGAAAGTCATTTGGCAGCAGGATTTAGCGGACATTCAGTTCATCTTGTTATTCACTGAGTAGTGTTTCGTTTGAGCTGTTCTCCATAAAACAGCATCTGCGAGCCATGATAAGCACCAAAAAGGGGAAATGAGGAAACCTCAGACTATACTCAGCACACTTAAAAAACTATGTCTTCAGAGAGGCCATGCAGGTGACCAGTTGCATTATGTGTCAGTTTTCTGCCTGACTGTAACAGTTTGTTTCGTGCCACTGTAAAACTTTAGAAATTTAGTAAAATCAACTCATTTTTACCATTACCTACCCTAATGCAAATGCAATTGCAAATACATGTTTTATTAGTTTCAAGTTAACTCAACGTGCACCATAATTTCTTAGTGATTTAGGATCAAAACTTCTTTACTGGGAAATAATCATAAGCCCTTCTGTTTACTTAGGTGTCTTTGTAAATAGCTACGTTTCTCTTTTCTGTAATGTTCTTATCTGATGTCCCAAGAGAGCCTTATTTTGATGGGAACCGACTTTCTATAATATAGGCTAATTTACTGTACATGCTTACAATTGGAGTAGCTCAGTATCAGTAGTTTGTTTTTATATTTGAAGATGTCATTGATCTTAATCTGTATACTGGAAAGTTTTGTCTTTTACCGGATTTATTTTTTTTAGGGTGAGAGCCTACATAACCTTAACGTCTGACGACAGACGGAAGTGCAGGTAGATAATTCTTGGTTTATCTTAGTTTTATTTAAGGACAAATTCAAAACGTATAAACACAAGCTGTTCTTAATAGAAATGACGAGTTGAATTAATGCACTGCTCCAAGTTCTCTAAACTTCATAAATTAAGTTTCTAAACATAGCATGCATTGTTAGAGTAGTTAAATCTCTCCAGTGATACTTCTTTTTTGTATAACATCACTGATGAAAACTTCCTGTGTGTCTTTAACAGAGGTCGTGACTGTTTGTTTTCACAATGATAAAAAAATGTAAGACATAGTTAGTGTTGAATTTAGTCCCCACCCCTGTACACTTTTATGTTCAAAGACAATTTTGCATCTACTGAGATGACATTAAACTACTTATATAGTTCAGTTAACTCACATAGGTCCTAAGTTGAATCATCTTAAACTGTTTTACCCACTTTGAAATTTGTACATAAACCCTACAATCTAACCCAATAAGATATTCTCATCAAGTTCATGCTACTGAAAGCCAGCACTGAGTTTGAATATACAAGCAACTTTCTCATTTGACTGCACATAACGTAAACTCTATCTGATGCTTGGACATAGTTTAAAAGCCGCAGGCAGTTCACCCCGATTTCAGAGAGTAGAGTGAAAATTTGCTGCTGATGACAGGTCAAGTGAAATGAAAGTGCCTTTTCACTTCCTCTCCTTTGTGTTTGCATCTCAGCGGGCAGCCAAAGCTTGCCAATAATCCCCCTCCCAGTGTGTGCATCACTCAGTGAATTTGGCCTGTATGGAAACAAGCAGGCGGTCGGACCGCTGCCATTTAACATCCCTAATTAATACCAAACCTCTACACCCTTCACAAATTACAGCTTACACCACACAGCGTTGGCTCAAGACTATAGTCTGCAGTCTGCAATAAAACGGTTCCTTCATGGCCACATTAAAAAACAGGGCGGTAGGTCACAGGACGTTTAGCTTATAACTGATTACTGTTGGCCATCAGCTCCAAGTGTATAAGCAGTGTATTATTCCAGGGTGGTGAAAGAGAGCTTATAAGTGGCGCTGTCCAGGTGGTGGATTCTCTGAGGGATTCTCCAATGTTAGAGCCATCCAAGGACAACCAGGAGAGCATTTTTTTGGGTGGGGGTGGGGGTTGGGAGGGCTTCTGTTCAGGCCGAGAGGGAGGAACTGGCCACCCCACAGTGCCCCGCTGGCTGTGGTCCGCAACCAGTGCAGCAGTAGGTAACTCTGGAGCCAAGGTGGAGTGAGAAAGGAAGGGAGGAAACTCAGAGAGAAACCATGAAAAATGTGGAGCATGAAAATGTCTCCCTTGGTTTATGGCAGTGCAGCCTGGCTTCCAAGAGAAACACATCTTTAAATTTAACTTGAGATGTCTTTTTTTTCCTCTCTCTCTCCCTCCACTCCCAACTGCTGGCAAGGGCCGGGTTTTGCAAGCAAAGCCAAGATGCTTGGAAACTGCGACCATGTTAAAAAAGCACTCAATAATGTGGCTTTTTGGAAATGTGGCGACAGCTTCTGTATGAGGGGCTCAGCTTTCAACGTTGGTGAACATGTTTGGTACGTGTGCAGCTGCAGAACAGTCCTTAGTATAAATGTACAGAAAAACACATGGATTTTCACGCTGAAGGTATTTACTGAAGGTTCATATGAATGTTAAGGAAGAATATCACTTATATTCTGCAGATTGTTTTGTTGCAGTACATCCAACATAAACTCTGTTGGCACTGTTTAATGGCTTCTCCATACCAAATTCAGGCACACTTTCCTTCAAGGAGAAGCTATGTTTTGAATAAAAGTCCATAAATAAAAGACTTGATACTGGTTATTTCAATGAATTGGATTAAAATGACGGGGGTGGTTGGAAACATTTTGGCATGCTATCAAATTAAAGCTTCGTACCATGTAAAAATATTTTGCTAGCCTCAGGAGGAAGTCATCTCTCATGCTGATGATTCAGAGCTAAAAATCCAAAAAAAAAAAGAGCATCCAGCCGATCTCATAAATCAGCACTTGATGGAACAAACATACCTCTGAAGGACACTCACTCATGGAGTTACAATGACTAAATAAAATGCTCCACTGATGATGAACACATTTTCTAGGTTTGTAATGGAATGCACATTAGCCCAAAGTTAACACCTCTGATTATAGTTGATGCCATACAACATAAATTTACTGTATGTCTGAGAGATGAAAAATTGTTGGCAAATAAAGCTAGGGCGTGATTTAGAAATGTACAAAAACTGGAGCGTAACTAAAAACATCACGGCTACATTAAGTATTTCACTATGAAATACTTCACTGTGGAGTATTTCTCTTCTCTACTACTTTTTACTCCGTTACCTTCCGGATTGAAATGTACTGATGCATAATGTGTAATTTTGAGCACATTTTGCTGACAATACTTCTGTACTTTTACTGTGCAATATGTAATATATTTACTGAATTTAATGTGTTGTCAGGTGTTAGGAAATATGCTAAGCCAAAATACTTTGTTTTCTAACAACAATGCTAAAGCCAGTATTTTCTCCTTTCGGCGGAATTTATGTCTGTGTTTTGGTCTGTGTGTTGGAATCAACTGCCTATTTTGACAGCTGTGCCGGGTTGCCAGTCTACCTGTAATAAAATGCAAACCCAACTCGCTATAGCTGTAGAACAGCCATGGAAACAGCAAACAAACTTACGGAATCAACGGAGATGGATTCAGTCTACCTGCCATAAAAATAAAAAAAGCTTGCCATCTTTTTAAACAGTTGCATAACCAGAGATGAGGTCAAATACAACTAAATACTGGAGATGCTTTGAAATTCGGAGACAGCTTAGAGCCCCAAAGGACACAGAGTCGACTAATTTCTTCCTAAACAGGTAGGGGTTGAGCTTCATTCATTTATATCCCGGCTAATGTAGGGATAGACATTTTCAGCCATTTAAAAATTCATGATATTATATACAGAAACTACTTACTTAGCCGTTGAAGTGTTCCCGACTTGTGCTAACGCCGCCATGCTAATAAACGCTAACTGCTATTGTAGGATCCATGACATATGACAGAAGTTGGCTCCCTCATAATGGAAACATGCATTATAACTTAAAAAAAAACATTTAGCCTGAATTGTTGGATTGGGTCACAGTTTTCTGTACAGGTCATTTTGCAATGTACAGTGCCTTGCAAAAGTATTCGGCCCCCTTGAACTTTCGACCTTTTTCCACATTTCAGGCTTCAAACATAAAGATTTAAAACTGTAATTTTTCGTGAAGAATTAACAATTGGGAAACAATCATGAAGTGGAAGGAAATTTATTGGATGTTTCGAACTTTTTTTAACAAATAAAAAACTGATAAATTTGGTGTCCAAAATTATTCAGCCCCTTTACTTTCAGTGCAGCAAACTCTCTCCAGAAGTTCAGTGAGGATCTCTGAATGATCCAATGTTGACCTAAATGACTAATGATGATAAATAGAATCCACCAAGTCTCCGTATAATTCGTAGATCTATTTAAAGCGCAGAGAGCATCGTGAAGAACAAGGAACACACCAGGCAGGTCCCAGATACTGTTGTGGAGAAGTTTAAAGCCCGATTTGGATGCAAAAAGATTTCCCAAGCTTTAAACATCCCACGGAGCACTGTGCAAGTGATTATACTGAAATGGAAGGAGTATCAGACAACTGCAACTCTAAGAAGACCCGGCCGTCCCTCTAAACTTTCAGCTCATACAAGGAGAAGACTGACCAGAGATGCAGCCAAGAGGCCCATGATCACTCTGGATGAACTGCAGAGATCTACAGCTGAGGTGGGAAACTCTGTCCATAGGACAACAATCAGTCGTATACTGCACAAATCTGGCCTATGGAAGAGCGGCAGGAAGAAAGCCATTTCTTAAAGATATCCATAAAAAGTATTGTTTAAAGTTTGCCACAAGCCACCTCGGAGACACACCAAACATGTGGAAGAAAGTGCTCTGAGAAAAGTCGTCTCCCCCCTGAGCCATCTTTCCAAGCCTTTGAAGTTCACGGGAGTTGCCACGTGTTGAGAACGCTAAGTCACACAATGTCAATGTTAGGTTGATGCTAGTCTCGCTATTAGCAGCCAGACATTACTCCACAGTATAGCAAAGTTTCTATGTCGTCGATTATAAAAGCCTGCGCTCTCGCGGAGCTTTGTACGCAGCTGACCGTGACCTTTTATTGACTAACTGTAACAACAACGGCTTTTAAAAAGACCGGGACCGGGACATTGCGGTCGTCTGTACACGGGGCAAACGCTACGCCCGCTGAACAGAAGCGGGGGAACGATTTCAGCAGGGGGGAGATTGTCGGTAGTATTACATCCAGACCCATTATACAGCTTGTCTACACTGTACAGTCAGTAGATTACACATTATGGTTGCATGCCAGTTTGTAAGAAAGGGAGAATCTTACTGTCCAATATCATCCTTGTCTCTAGTTACGAAACCATTTAGAAAGATGTCAAGCTTTTTATTTTAAGGGCAGGTAGAATAAATCTGTCTCTGTTGATTCTATTTGTTTGTTGGCTGCTTACATTGCTGTGCTACAGTTGTAGCGCTGGGTTTGCGTCTTTACAGGTATATCTGGCAACTCGGCCCAGCTGTCAAAATAGGCAGTTAATACAAACACAGGCCGAAGCACAACAGACATTCCATCACGGAATGGAAATTTCAAAAGGATAAAATACTGGCTTTAAGATTATTGTTAGAAAACATAGTATTTCAGCTTAGCATGTTTCTTTAATATCTAATGACACATTGTGGTCTTTTTTTTGATTAAATACATTTACAATACAACATATATTTAAAGGGAAACTACACCCATTTTCAAAACTCATATGCGTTATTGCTAACTAAGACTAAGAATATAAAAATATTGCTAATAGTTGGTTTTAGCATGGTTAAAATGCTGACAGCTAAACAGTTTAAAGTGTGGCTGTGTTTTACTCAAAAGGATTCCAACACTGGGACGTAGGCCTACCGTGCAACAAGCTGCAGCTAAAGACACAGAGTAGCCTAGCTACTAAATTTTACTCTGCCATCATAATAACACATTAGAATTCTTGATTTAAGTGGTGTTGCCCTTTAAGTAAAGTATATGAGCACTTTCTCTTCACTTCCACTGCTTGAAAGTGAATTCACAATAATATTTCGAAATGTTCACATGATCATTATCATCATGACAATTACTGACATTATCATGATCATCATCTCCCGAATGAGGAAGGAGCAGAATTACCAAACTAAGCCTCCATCTTTTTGCACGCTGCATTTATTGGCTGCAGTTTTGCAAGCACTTGCTTTGTTACCCCCCCCTATCCTTGAGCAGGGGCCACAGACTTTAAGGCCTTTCCTCTGATCCATTATGCCAAAGGTGGAGAAATCTCCATCAGCCAATCAAACAACTTCACAGATAATGCCTCAAAGCACCGGAGACGTCACAGCTTTTAGTCACGTTAATCCCTCAACCACTGCTGACAGGAACCTCCTCCTCTGCTCTCACTGAGGTAATTTGTTTTACACAGTTAGTCATTCAAAGCATTAAATATTGGCGAAATCTGCAAGGCTGGTTTGTTTTATGGGTTGCCCTGTCCTGGGTTGCCAAGAGGGACACATAGGACAGCTTTTAATGGAGGGGGAAATGCTGACATTAAATACAGGCCAGATGGACTTTCTCCTATCCTGCTCATAAAAGTTCTTAGGACAGTTCACAAATCAAGGCCTCTCAGTATTATGTTAAGCGTTTGGATTGTTATTGTTATTGTACATTTGCAAATACTAATATAATTTATTGCTTTTTAAGCATAATTCGAGACTCAACCCACCCAGATATTTAATACGTGAGCGTTTAACAGTTAATATTGGGTTGATAAAGTGCCCGGGGCTTTTTACTGCCTTCCATGGAAACAGGCATAACTCTGACAACTTTTCATCAAGCATGAAATAAAAGGGAAGATTAAGACAAGTGCCATTCCCTTCATAACCGTCATAAGCTAGTTTATGAGAAGACTGTGCTGGAGTTAGGGGGTAAAATATATCCAAAAGGCAGCAGCAGGTAATACTGTACGGACAGCAGAGGGGAAAATGAAAAGTAAAATTCAAGATGCTGAGCCAAAATGGAAAAACTTCAGCTCTCTGGGGGGGTCAGTCCTCTTTCCGGAGGAGAGGAGAGTGGACCCTATAGTAGAGAGTTTGTGATGGTCGTGGTTTTTGGGTCACTCATTATGATGTTGCTGCTAACATGATACCAGAGGGTTTGGAGTACCCTGACTGAGATATAATGCTATAAAAAGGATCAGGGTTTTATTCGTCATCACACAGTACTTTCTATAAAGTTTTTGCTCTTTCACATTGTTTAACAGAGGTGTTAACATAACAAATGACAAACTTCCTCACTGGATAATGTTTAGTACTGATGGAAAGTTTTGGAAATTTACTCAAGTACTGTAGGCTGTAATAGAGTATTTCCATAGTGTGGTATTGTTACTTTTACATAAGTAAGTACATTTTACATACTCTGCGCAAAATGTTACATTGTATTCCTGCTTTTTAATAACTGATGCATGACTGTGTAAGCATCACTAATGTTGCAGCTGATAAAGGTGGAGCTAATTTGAATGGCTTTACTAAATATCTGGATACCAAAATATATGATAATGCATCAGAATTTCTTAGTTGATTCATATTTTATATTAATAATTTTAATCTGCAAAGTAACGCTTCAAAGCTATCAAATACATGCAGTGGAGTAAAAGTAAAAATGATCTCCTCTGAAATGTAATGAAGCAAAGAATAGCATGAAAAGGAGTAAAGTACACGTACCTCAAAATTGTACTTGAGTACATTACTATACTGATATACGTAGTTACTTTCTACCATTGCTCAAAACTGACAAGCAGAGGCGTAACCATTGATAACACTGACGTCTTGTCGTTTATATGATATGATTAAATATTGATCTTTTTTAAAGACACTGAAGGTTAGTCAGTTTGCTCAAAACTCCGGTATAGTTTGAGGAATGACAATTCAGAGCCATCATGAGCTATTCCAAATATATGGGGCTCTTGTAAAATATAATTACTCGGACAGACACAGGTAGACTTAATAGACATATAAAGGTAGGGCGTGTGTCATGGCATCATGTCATTGAACAGCCTTAAACAGGTTTAATTGTGCTGCACATGTGTATAGTTAAGATATGTATTGCAGAAATGATGTAGATCCCTTCTATCTTCTAAATCTCAAGCAGTTGACCATCGTGATAAGGCTGATTGGGAAATGTCATTTCAACACAACTCTATCCTCTCACTGCAGTCTTTTGTTGTTAGTCATATTAAAAAGAGTGCGGATCTGAAGTGGACTCTGGTCTGCAGAGGGAGGCTATGAGCAGCACTATAAATGGAGGAGATGTTGATTGTATCTGCGTCTGGTTACATAAAATATACTCATCCAGATTGTTTCTGCTATCTGGAGCCAGTAAATGTATACAAACTATAAATTACTCTCTTCTTCTTCTTCTTCTCTTGCTTTCTGCGCTGCCAAAGCAACAACCTCCTCAGGAGGAATTTAGTTGAGTTGCATTAATGTTCTTAAAGGAGAAGAAGATGTATACATTTATAATGAAGGTGTGAGGTGGTCTTGTCAACCTTTTAGACTTTTTGTACGTTAACTGAAGGAAATAAATCATGCTCAAGATCCTCATTTCAATTATAATTAATTACATTTATTAAAATAAAAACATTTTGTTTTTAATAATATTCGACAAAAGTAAATATCAGTTGGCTCCTGTATTCAAATTATGTGAATCATAGGCCTCCGTGTTTCTTATGCAAATGATGAATTATATATTTTCACGGATAACACCACCCCATTCTGGACAGTCTTAGTTCCTAAAAATATGTATTTATTAATTTTTTGTATTTGTTTTGTTGCATATTTTTGTGCATCCTAACTTGAATTCTTGTTTATTTTTCCTACTGCTCCTATAAAACCGCTATATATATATATATATATATATATATATATATATACATATATATATATATACATACATAAGTATAAATGTATATCTGGGCTATGGCCTATATATACATTTATCTGTATTTAATTTTAATAATAGGCCTAATATTAATTCCAATAAGAATATGACTAACAGTTAATAATAACAATGCATCGTGATCCGATTTTCAAAGTATGAAACATTTTATTTACAATATTTTCAGTGCAAATTATTATTAACGAAATAGCACAACTATATATCCAAACGAAACACATACATGAACACGGCTGTGATGTTCTGAGATTTCATTGATCGCGTGAAACGAGTGGTTCATAACCTAACAATAAAATTCACAAACGCATTATTTCCTTCAGATGAGGAAAACATGATGCACACGAAAGCTCTTGAGAGGAAAACGACAGTAAGGAGACACTGGAGGTGGCCGGAAGTTCAATTTAAACTAGCCTGTTTTTTATCATAAGATCTTTACAGAGGGCAGAAAACAAAACCAGACCAAATCTAATTAAATCAACAAATGATTTTGGGCTATGTTGCTTGTTTGGGCTAAAATAACGTGACGTGAACAATGTTACTCCACCTGTTCCCAGGAATTAGACCGATTCAGCCCTGGTTTTAGGTCGCAGACCCCTTATAGTGGCATTGAATTGACACTCCACGTGCGTTTTAACATCACTGTCGTTCTTCTGTCAAAAAATAATAATAAAAGTCATTGTCCATAGAGTGAAAAGCCTTCATTTCAGCAGGCCTGTCTGAGAGGCCTCCGCGCCTGCGGGCCCCCCCTCCGCGCTGCTCGCCGGCGCGCTCCCGCTCATGATCACGCTGGTTTGGTTCGTTTGTTCAGAAATGTCTAGAAGTCCGTCAGAGTTTTCCTCCGGAGCCTCGTCGGAGTCACACTCGCTCCGTCCCTCGCTCTCACACTCGGACTCCTCCGCCGGATCTTTGGGCTCCCTGCTGCCGGACTCAGACGCACTCTTGTCCGCCTGCTCCTTGTCCTTGTCCTTCTGAGCCTGGGCCTCTTTGGAGTGTCTCCACTTCATGCGTCTGTTCTGGAACCACACCTTCACCTGAAAACACACAGCCACTGTTAAACCAGACTGTTAATTCAGTAGGCCTTCGACGGCAGAATGTTTGCATGTCCATGTATTTAATATTCTTCCATTTTCTTTTCTTTTCCAGGTAGAACATTAAGCAGAGGCTAATGAATAACTTAACGGAATTTTGGCACATTAGATCTGAGTCACACTCTTTTTAAATGTTTTTTTGTGTGTGGATATAATGCCTCCACAAAAGTTTTTTCTCTCACTCTTTACCTTGAGAATTGATGCACTCATTTTAGGCTGCTGCGCACATTCCAAGGCTAGAAGCTAACCAGTGCCCAGGAAGATTCAATTCAAACTTTATTTAACCAGGTAAGTCTCAATGGCGTGGGACCTCTGATGCAAAGGAGAAGTGGCAAAAACAGCTGCATACAAAATGTAGCAGTGCAAATAGTATTATTAAACTTTAAATATCAGGGAAAATGTTTTTACCATAATAATAAAATAAAAAATGTCTAATGTAATATTGGATGGAAATAGTTATAAAAGTATATAATCTGTATGAGTTTTTATTCATGTTGATATGTTGCTGGGGGAGATTGAGTGGATGTGACATTAGTGCAGTGTGATGAAATGTAAACAACAAGTGTTGCTCAAGATGTGGTGACATTTCACTGGGACGCCTCTCAGCCAATCAGGTGTTGTCTAAGATGCTGCAGTGCCAACTTCAATTAAACATCTGGAGCTTTTGGGGTCTTTTGTTAATTCATTCATTCATTTTAAATATCTAACTTCTGGTCCTTTAATCTGTGTAAGGAATACAGGTTGCAGATAAACCTTTATGAATACTTTAGGCGTAGATGTGATATTTTGGACTCCAAGAATGTGACTACAACTCTCCCCTCAAATACGGAAGCCCACATTTTAATTTGACATCATTTCATTGGTTTGTCGAGGCCATAGCTACCAGTGAGGACAATGGGAGCATTGTTCACTCCAGTATTTTTGGGACTTTGTAGTTTTAGCATCATGTGGCTAACTTTATTTATAGGCTGTTTTAAGTATTTTTTATAAGCTGAAAGAGTGAAATCTGCAGCATTAAACCATGTAAGGAATTATGAATAAGTAGAAAATATAATTTATGACAACTGTAATTATTAAAAATGACCCGGCCCAACTACAGCCCTGTGGTCTTATTGTTTCTTTGTTTATTTGGATCTTCTATCTGGGGTCCACATTCAAAGAAAATATATCGAATTGACAAATTATACAGTAAATAATTTAGCTACAGTACGTCATCATCATGGTATCCAACAATAAAATGACATCAAACACCAAGCCTCCAAAACATTAACATATAATGATTTTAATGTCTTGACAGGTGAAATAAATACATTTAAATCTCTGTTTATTTGATCATTTGAACTGCTAACAAGTGGAAAAGAAAACCTACTTTGCGTATTTAATTTGAAGACCTGCCTTCAATAATAATCTCGTTAGCTGTTTCTTACAACTTTTGTTGACCTTTTAGTCAACAGGCTTCTTACCTGAGCGTCTGTCAGCCCGAGCATCGCAGCCAGTTGTTTTCTGTCCGGCTTGGTGACATATTTCTGTATTTCAAATCTCTTCTCAAGTCCTTTCCTCTGCAGGTTTGAAAACACCGCCCTCGACCACGACCTTTTCCTCTTGTACGTCTGTGGCATGGTGTCTTTAGTGAGGACGGCATACGGACCTAAAAGATATGGAGGAGGACATGAGGTTAAAACAAAACGGAGAACAGAAACCAGAGGAACATTCACTGCAGGTGTCTCACACCTCAAAACAGAGAGCTGGACGGGCCAGTTTCCTGTCTCTTACATGTCCTACATGTGGTGACTACCTGGGAAGGTGTCCTGAAACTGATGCTGGCCTGAATGTCTGCTGCTGCTGCTGCCTAGTGAATTCATCATGGAGGACGCGTCGCTCATCCCGGGGTCTATGCAGGAGAAGTACTGGCTGGCCGGAGGCTGAATAGGGATGTGGATCCCTGACTGACGGTTCGAGCTAACGATGGATGTGAGATCTGTTACAAAGCGAGAGATGATGGGCTTCAGTCAGGAAACAAAGAGTCACACTGGCAACCTGGGGGGCAAGATGGTCTGGTATTTAGAGAGACCATCAAACAAATTCAAAGTTCAAGTGTGACTGCTTAAGTGTCTTTGAGCAAACTTCCAGCTGTTTGTAGCTGATCCTGACCTCTGACCTCTCTGGTTAGGGGGGCAACAGAGCAGAGGATTTCCCCACAGGGCTCCTTAAAGTGCATGTTATGAGCTTATTTGGGCTCTTACTACTCTGAGAACAAGCCTGTCAGTGTTATAAACTGGTACTTTACACTAGCTGCTTCTACTTTGTTGCTTTCAGTTTCTAAAGTTTGGACTGTCTTGTTAATGATATCATTAAAAGAAATGGCCATAAAACACATCCCTATGTATTGTCTTCCTTGGCTGACATGACAGGAAGCTTCTCTAAACACCACAAACCTGTTAAGATTGTTCAACTGTTCAAAACAAATTCAGCGTGTAATACAATCTTTATTCTTACCTTTTAACGACGACTTTTCTTTGCCTTTTGGATCAAAGTCTGTCGACAATATCCGATCAATTCCGAATTTGAGGTCTTTGCTTGAAGGCGGGGGGGCTTGTTGGGAGTTATATGCAGTTCTGACTGATGTTAGCTGTAGTCCGTGTCTGTGGTAAGGAGACGTCGGACTCACCCTCGCGCCGTACACCGACGGCTCGGGCGCGACGGGAGAAGGACGCAACGGCGAGCTGCCGGAGTGCCCGTGCTGCGCGCGGTGGTGGTGTCCCATATGCAACATGAGGGCCGAGGATCCCGGGATGGTCTCTCCATCTCCAGCCTGCAAAATGTCTGCGATGCAAAACGAGGGTTTCTTCGTGGTATCCACAGCGAAGCCCCCCGCGCAATACGCAGACCAGAGGCTGAAATTTGACGCGTAAAACGGGTTCAGCCCGGCCGTGTACATCCCGCAGCCTCTAATGCGTCTTATTGTTTCTCAGAAGAGGGTATAAACGGACAGGCATGTAAAAAAAGCAGGGATGGCGTTTTAGGGGGATAGATGACCGTCCTCTTTGCTTCAATGCCAAAATCGCTCTCCCAACTCTGAAATCCAAACCCTGCAGTTCCTCTCTGAAGTTTCCCCGCTGACACTGATTGGTTGCTTTCTGAGCCAATGGCTGATTTGCACTCGCTCACATCACGCCCTTACAAGTGAGGATAATAACACAACATCACACGCGCACGCACACACACGCACACAGAAGTCATTTTGATCCTGAGATGATGGATTGATCACTTAAAGAGAACCCACACCCATCACCGCACACACAAACATGGTACCCATTAACTCTCAGTGCACTACACATGTTCCAAAAAGGCACTTTTCAACACAAAGTACTGATATCACCATGCAAAAAAAATAAAAGATCAAATCGATACATATGCCACACGGTTGTACTGTATGAAATAGTAAAAAGATATCTAATAATGTCAATAATGAAATGACCCCGCGAGCCCAGGAGAGGCTCTATTAGCTTCACTCTTCCTGTTTTTGATGGGCTGTGATTCGTGTTAAATGAGCGGATATTCCTGCTAGATTTGCCCCCAAAATAGAACCTGGTTTAGTATTTTAGGATACAGCACAAATCCTTATTTCTTCCGGAGCAGAGGGGGGGGGGACTTTTATAATGACTGTTAGAACTTCCCTTTTTCAATATTTGTGCAACTTTATCTCGACTTGCAAGTTGCACGGTGACGCAAATCCGTCCCCATGCTCATAATAAACAGAGGAAACCGATTCCCCTCTAAAACCAAAACACAATTAACTTCAGAGGCGATACTTCATCCGCAAGGCCCCTCAAGATTGACACGTTGGGTCCTGGCCAATTACCTTTTTCACATTTTAAATAGGCTAGTACCTAGGTATGCAAATTATAATATTCCCTGCTGCTTTGACTTGAACGCATATATCTTACTTGACCTAAAAACAACACATTTTAAATATGTGCAACGGTAACTTTTATTATCTTGTTTATACGTTTAAGTTAATATGCTTGATATGTATTTCTAAGTGTCAATAAAAAATGAACTCTCTCGAACTTTCTCCCCCTCTTCTACTGTCCTTGATAATGCCCCCCCCCCCCCCCTCTCCGATCGCATGTTTCTCTCGCAAGTGTTGAAACAATGGCTTCTGAACCCCGCATTCATTTAGTCTTGATTCATGCGGGCGGAAGCGCCGATGACCCTGACTGCCTCCTATCATGCTGTTTTCGAGTTACACTTTTCCGGGTTAAAATTAAAAATAGAGATTTAACGTTTGCCCTCCATCATGCAGTCAAAACAATCCAGGGAAGAGGATGTAGCAGACGCAGCACGCCTCGAGTTATTTCAGGTGCTGATGAGCTTTTCAGTGGGAAACAGTGAAAAGCACAGACCTCAGATCAGCCTTTACCATAGACTGTTAATCCGCCGCTGCTATGACAAGACGGGTTCATTATAGTCTCACCTTTAAGGCTTTTTCAGCTACAGTAGCCTACTGTACGATAGAAATCCATAGTTCAGGAGAAGATTTGCGATTCCAAATCAAAAGACAAAAAATGTTTTGTTGCTGGATATGGAATTTTGAATTGTGGAAATTGTGATTTGCCGTTTGAGAAGGAAATGCATGCCACACCACTTGAACTGAAAACTAAATTCTTCATAAAGATTTTAAAAGACAGAGGAGCCTATGTATTAATTCGTGCACGTTTGTACCATTTAGTCTCTGACTTATTTAGAAGTCCCTGAAGACATAAAAGGGTTTCCTTTGGATTTAAACATTATAACGTGTGGATTCGTGTGATGTTTCATGGGCCACTCCACATAAATTAAGCGATTGTATTTCCTTCTGTAAAGGGTGCATTTCATCTGCTTATATTAATCATCTACCTTCAAATGAAAATAATGACAAACTAATCACAAAAAAAGGGTTTCGGTTTGGACAGATGATTTCTTATTCAGGGCTGAATCCCAAACTGCAGATTTACGGAGGACACAGAATGTAACTGAGCTCGTGAAGACATCACAGTGTTTCTATTACTGAGACAGTTTGGGCCGTGAAGAAGCCGTGCCGTAATCCTACAGTCCGATTACTTCGTTTAATGCAGTTATACATTTTACCACCACTTGATTTTTTTGTATATGAGAGAGCCGGGGCGTAAACATTAACCTGCAGCACAAAGTCTAGGCCTATAGTTTTGTAATGCGCGTAAAGAATAAACCTGACATTGCTTCTGGCTTCATATCGATGCAGAATCGTAGAAATTCAGGTCTTAACATTGAATGATCTAAAAAAATAAATTAAAAAAATGCATTTGATCCACAAATCACCTGTAAAAACGGAAAAAGGACTTTTTTAGCCAGAGCCCTGCTGGGGACTATTATTCACCTCTGTTTCCCTTTCCCCAGCCAGTCCTCTGTGGAGCTGTAGACATGATGGCAGGTGGGACCACTGCCAGTGCCAGCGAGTCCTGTCTCTGGTTAAGGGACTTTAACTGCTTTGGACTTTAAAATGTAAAAAAAAAAAAAAAAAGAAGAAAACTCACAGTTAAAAAAATCCTAAAAAAAAGTCTGATTTTTTTTTTTTCTGAAATAGTTTGGAAACAGAATATTGTCCTGTTGTCCACTAAATCCATTTTCAGTCCCCTCATAGTCTTAAAATGTTCATCCTCATCATCATCATCATCAGACATCTTCATAGACAAGTCAAGTAGAAAGTACACTTCCTCAAAAGCTGCACATGAGTACGATTCTGATATACTTCACTTGAGTATTTCCATTTTACTTTATCCTTCTACTCCACTGCATGTCAGAGGGAAACATTGTAATTTTTTCCTTATTTATTTGATAGACATAGCTATACTTGTTACTTTTCAGATTAAGCTTTGTACATAAAAAAACACAATAAACTAAAGTCAAAAAAGTTTCGAAATATCGCTGCTAAAGTGTTAGAATTAGAATTAGAATAGGCTCAAAGAGGTAAATTATCCAATGTACTGCAAAAAATGCAAAGATTAAAAAAAAGTCCAGTTTTTCCCCCAGCCTTTCTAATGAATGTATTAATCTCACATCCCCCCAGATTTATCTTGAGACCCGTTAGAGGGGCCTCTCACCTACAGCAGGTTGTGGAACCACTCGACTAAACTGCCTGCAGTAACTGTATATACAGTAATGTAGTTAAAAGTAACTCTGACAATCTAATAATGTCATGACAACAGATCAGTCAACAGGGATATTTTTATGCAGTACGCTTACTTTTTTGGACTACTTAGGGTTTTAGAATACAGGCCATTTACTTGCAATGTTGCAAAGTATTTTTTACACTTTTATGTACTTTTACTTGAATAAAGGATCTTTTCCCATCATATTCTCACACTCTAGTGTTTAATAAAGACCAAAACCTATTTGTTGTGATTGTCACTTACGATTCATAACTAGCAGCTTTAGCCTGGTTTATAAAATGACTAACAATTTATTATTCAACTTAAACGTGAATGATTTAACCAGCAGCACTACTTCATGGCCATCATTGAACAGCCCATACACTCCGCAGTGCAGTTTAAACAACCAGCATAAAAATAAAACGCCAAAGCTTTTATGATGCTCACTGCGGATGAAAACAAAGCCGTGCTGCTGCAACGCCAACTACCTGAAGTTTAAAGCGTCTGACGGAGCCCATTGTTGTCGCCTGATTGCTCGCTGTGTGTTTTTCAGGAAGCCTTATCAGGCGGAGGAAGAGTGAATGAGCATCTCGGACTGCAGCGCTGCTGGATCAGAGGCTGCAGGGCAGAATTACATGATTTCCATTATTACATTGAGAATTATTGCTCCCCCTCTGGAAGACTCCAGCTCCAAGCCAAGATTACTATTTCTGGCAATGTTTGCCTCAGGAAGGAACTTTCGCAGATTTAATGGGACCTGGGCCATTGTACACAGCCTTCTGTATGGCACTCTGCCATCATTTCCAGAAAGAAGGAAAAAAAAAAATACAGAACTGAGGGATGTGTATAAAGTCAAAACAAGACTGTCCCTGTTTATGTAATCCTGAATACATCCAATTTATTTCAAACACTGAACTCTCTCTGAGGTAGAGATGAACTGAAATGATTTTTCACTTGCATGTAGGAGGTCAAATGTCCCTCATCTTGTGATGTGTTTTGTTCTACTTTGCATATTTATTTCATGAAACACGATTGTCATTATGTGTTCTAAAGATTAAATCAAATTCTAAATGGTTCACATCTTGTTCACATGAAGAAGCATCTTCTGGACAGTGTTGGAACAAATTCAGATCTGCTAAATGTCCTTCCCACAAAGTACAAATAATCCATTACAAGTAAAAGTTCTGCATTTAAAACTTTAAGTACTGAAGTATTACCCGCATGATGTACTTTGGTATAAAAAACACAAGTACTGATTACACAGACATTTTTTTTTACTGTTGGAGTTGGTCAAGATGGAGCTAATAGGTCTGTACTCTTAGTTTAAGCTATAACAATGCATCATATTTTATGTATAAGTTAAATTAAAGTGTTTCTATGTAAGATTAGAGAGATAAGAACAGATAAAACCGACGAAGCGCTTTTTGAATGAAACAATGAAATTAAAAATTAAAGTAAGACGAGAGACAACTTTTAAAAAGCTATAGACAGTGTGTATATTACACTACCTCTGACAATAAAAGTAAAGTGTGCAAATCTTAACTTATGAAGTAACTAGAGCTGTGAAATTGTATACTAATATATAGTGGAGTAAAGTACAATATTTGTCACAGGGTATCCCACATGTAATTGTAGTACTTAAGTACACATACCCAAAGATACCTCTTGTTTCAAGCCAATGGACACTTGACTTTTTCCATATCATCAGGTTGTGAATGTAGTTAAACAGAATCCATAAAACATTAATGGAAGGCAGTGTGAAGGCAGTAAATGTACAAGCAGCTCCCCCCAGTGACAAAATGATCTCTATTCTGGTTATTGGCTTATTTTTCCCCCCTTTTTTTTGCACCTGTTTCAAATGTAGTTTTTAATTTGATCGGAACAAACTGCATCAACAAGTAAATAATCTAAGTGATAATCTTTAAGTAATAGTACAGAATTATAATCAACAAAATGTACTCAAAGTAGCAAAAGTAAAAGTATAAATCCTGCAGAAAAATACTCTGTGTTCACTCACTCACACACACACACACACACACACACACACACACACACGCACACACACGCACACACACACACACGCACACACACACAACATGGTAGCTAATTAAAATTAAAATGACTGTATATGCAGTTTAGTCCTCATAGGAGTCACAAAATAAGGTAGTGAGATAATTAATGAAAAAAAAAATAATAATAATAATTTCTGCTAAGATTTATATGACTTTTTTTGCTCTTTTAAATGTGAAATCTAAGATGATTTCAACTCTTTGGTCTCTAAACAGTTATTTAAAAGAAACCCTGTGAGTTTAAAGATGAAATGTCTCTGCTGACAACTGAGAGGTCACTAGCCACAAATTTAAACCATTGGTTAAATCTCCAAAATGTTATTGTAATTTTAGTAGATCATATTTTCAAGGTGCTTTGTCAAGGTTAAAGGTTGAAGGTATGTGCAGTTTTAATTTTATTACAAAAAACTGTAATCTGTGACAAGTAACTAATAACTACAGGTTTTAAATCAACGTAACAGAGTAAAAAAATGTTCCTTCAGTAGAAGCATAAAGGGGCTTAAAATGGAAACGACATCACAACTGTACTTACATTTCAGCAGTGCTTTAGTCGCTGTGTGCCGTCCATGTGGAGCGACTACAGCAGCTGCAGACAGAGAAAGAATCAAACAGCAATCATTCACCTTCAAAATGGAAAAATCTGATCACAGGAAGACAAAGAAAACCTAAACTGCCCCCAATCCTTACAGTCTGGAGTTTGTCACAACTGTCTACAATTTTAAAGTTGTAATGGGTGTTGATTTTTTTATTGAAATGATCTGGAGTTGACTGGTGTTGATTGGAAACTTGTTTCTCAGGCGTTAAATAAGTGTTACACAGACTCAAATTGGACTGACAGAAACACAGGCGATGATCTGGAAACTCTCAGTGGCGCGTGCGTTACTGGAGAGGTAGGTAGGCTTCTGGAGTATTTCCATTTTTTCAACTCCACTTCATTCCTTTGATACCTTTAGTTACAATTTACTTTGCAGATTTAGATGGCTGGTACAACGTATAAATCAACAACTACATTTTGTATGTATTTAAAATTAGCCACACCTTTACCAGCTGCAACATAAAGGTACATTAATGCATCAATAATTGCAATCCAATAATATAATATAGTCTTAATGGTCCAGTATGCAAAATGAGTAGGCTACTTAAAATATTGAGGCTAATACTTTTTCACTTTTACTTTGGTAAAAAAAAAGCATTCATTTCTTGTGGTATTGCTACTTTTACTGAAGTAAAAGATAGGAGGAGTACTTCTTCCACCTCAGCTAATAACGGGTAAGATTAACCAAATGACAGAACCGAGGTCCAATATGAAGGTAGAATGAATGAATGATGACCTCATCTGAGTCCAGCGGCTGCCCTGTGTTTCCTTTTGTGGTAGTGTGCTTTTGCCTCTTTGCTATGCACAGTGAGAGTTTAAAACATTAAGTGGTCATCATTAGCTGGGCAATGGAGTGGTAGACTAATCACACTCACCCCGGCCTGCCCTCTGCTGTAAACAAACTGAAGGAGCTGCTTTAATGGAAGCTTTTAAATATGACGGCGACTCAGTGCCTTTGAGCAAAACCACGTGTTTACATTAGAACAGATTAAAGTCGCCTCTTGTGCGGCAGGTTCAGGGCCCTCTACAGGTCCGGTGTGCAAATGTACACACGGTTAAATCACCTAGGCCTACTGTAAGCAGCGCAGTGAGCTAAATACTGCACAGGAGAGACTAATGGAAACACAAAAGGTCAGAATAACAAACCATTAGGCTGCTGCTGCTGCTTCTCCTGTCCTCAGGAACACAAGCCACTGCAAAAGAAATAAAGCAAAGTTACGATTTTTGTCTTAATGACTGAGTTGGCAGTCGTTTAACAAGGAAATACATAGCAGATAACCTCTAATAATAATAATAGTAATAAAAAACTACTTATATTTGTAAATTGTATTACATTTTCATATGATTTACTATTTGTGTTTAAACAGTCAGTAGCCTACTTGCACATTTACATGTTTAATTACTTACATCAGCAATTAAGAATCTGCCTCTGTTGCTTTCCCATAGACATTTACCTGAGTCTAAGTTCTGCTAGCTGATTGGTTAGTTCAGCTACATGTGATGGAGTAAAACAAGGAAGTGTTGTTGTTGTGGCGCTGATAAAGTGAGGATAACAGTAAAGTGTTGTTCACCAGAAACCGAAAAAATGTTCACTTCTTTAGGCCTATAGGTTCAAAAACGGCTTTAAGTTGAAACAAAATGGGCCAAAAAACAACAAAATGAGCATTTGTATTGAATTTACATGACATCGTAAAGAATGTTATGTTGTGAGGTGACGCGTTGAGGGCCGTGATCAGGCTGTTTGTTCCCGGCGGTCTGACGCAGAGCAGAGCATTCTGCAGTTTTACCGCGTCACATCTCCGCCAAATCAATCCGCGGCGGCGGAACAATACGAGTCATCGCCGAGAAACTCCAAACCGCAGCAGCGTGTCTGAAGGTGCAAAGCAGAGGTGTTTCATCTCCTGTAAACATGACACAGTTTACATGAACATTTTTAAAGTTTCACACATTTAATATTCAAGACAGCATTATTATTAAATGTTTTTAAAGCACACTTTAGGGATGGTTAAAAAGATCAAAATATACAAGACTTTAATTGGGGATCTATCTATCTATCTATCAATTTTAGCATTTCACAGGCTTTTTCTCCGGGGTTTAGATAAGGTCAGTTTGTCTCATGGGAGGACAGATCCCATCGGGACAAATTTGTCCAGAAAACAGCTACTGGAAATGTTTTTTCCACGCTGTCCCAGGAGTCTTCTCTACTTGGGCTTTTTAAATATCTTTATTTTTTATCACACAGGCTGCATATCTTGGTCCAACTGTATAGCTGCTGCGCTATAATCACATTTCCCTAAAACGAAATGTGTTTAACACCTGTGGTGCTTTCTGAACACAAAAGCTCTTCCAATTATCAACTTATAATTTAAAATACGTTATGCTAAAATGTGTGTGTGTATATATATATATATATATATATATATATATATATATATATATATATAGCATTTATTTAGGGCTGTAGATGTTCAAGCTGTAGATATTCAAGATATTCATTCAAGAGTTGTGCAGCACTAAAAAACATTTAATGTATTTATATCCATTTAAAGCTCTATACACACATTTATAATGGATTCATTCTGCTTCATGACCATAATCTTGCTGTAGAAAACATAATGTAATGTCTATTTTTCCTCCGTAGTTAACAAAGTAGCAGCCTAGAACCCTAACCAGCAGCCACACATTAAAGAGCGTTTAATTTTTTTCAATAGCAAAATGCTGCCATCTAGCGGTCATTTTGTGTGTTACTAAGACACACAATAGACGTATACGTGTGTGTGTGCGTGTGTGTGATTTTGGACTGAGAACATAAAGCTGTAGAATCGAGTAACAACAAAATCCAATCAATCAAAAGCAAATAAAATTAACAAGGACCCACAATGGCTCTTCTCCAGAAAGCCTAGTGGTTATTGCATTTAAATGAGTATTTGACCACACTTATAATAATGGATAGAAGTAGTTAAAATCACTTGCCCTCCTTAAGTTTGACAACTTCACACAATTAAGTAAATCCAACTTAATCAAAGTCAACCTAACTAGAAGATATAAAGTTGACATAAACCTACTAACTTTTCAAGGCAATCGGTTTCCTGGATGTTTTGTGGAGTAGCTGATAGTAGTTCATCTGCAACAACACTAACTTCTTCATCAGTGTGTTCATGTGGTTCACGTGTATTTGGTCAATTAACACATGTTCCTTCCTCCTGTTCCCGGACGGGGTCGTGTGTGTGGACCTCTGGGGATTCCTGCGTTTAACCTTTGACTTCCACTAAAGCATACGAGCGGTCTTCAGGGAGGAAGTTGGGTTGACTCAGGAAGTGAAGGCAGGTGTCAGCTGCTGGTGTCGGGGCTGGTGACACTGGACCCCTTACTGGCTGCTCGCAGAGCTCCAACGTCAAATCTTCATCCCAATTCTGTTTGAATTTCCATCCTATCGGGGCCAGTGAGGCTGCAAGGAAGAACATAATGTTATTTCAAGTTAGAGGATGATGTATATTTCACAAGTTTGCATTTAAAAAATATTAGTGTTCATTATATCGTCAGATATCATTACGGTCATTCCTTTCCTTTTCTGTCCCTTCTGATAAAAAACTTTGTATTTACAAGCATTTAAAAAAAAATCATTTTAAATTTGATTATTGCTGTTTGATTCACTGCTGAATTGGGTCTGTCATGTGACTACCCAACAATTATGTGACGCTTCACCTACTGACCATGTGACTACAGGCCAATAGGCTATAAAATACAGTTTGAATGCAAACATTTTATACTTACCTTGATAATACTGACCTTAAAGCCCTAACCGCCCAAATGTGTTGCCTTGTTTGAACAATTTAGCAAAGAAATATATTAAAGGCTCTTTTAGAACTTTACCCTCCCGAGTGCTTCAGTGTCCTTAAATGCTTGTAATCCTGGTTCCCCAAGCTGAAGAGCACCGCAAGAACGAACCTTCTACACATCCGGGCCGCACTTCATGCAGACTGCATTGCGACTTGTTTAGATGAATCATTTAGGATACAAAATGTCATAAAAGGGTAAACCTTTCAACTCACCAGTTCTGAGAGCCTATGATGATGTCTTCAAATATGTCTTGTGCAACCAACGGTCCAAAACCCAAAAATATTGAGTTTAAAGCAGCAAGTCTTCACTTTTAAGAAGCTGGAAAGAGAAGCTACTTCTTTCCTGGGTTAACTATCGTGGCGATAAATTGATTATTAAAACTTTGTCCATTCCTTTTTTGATTAATGAATCCATTGATTGTCAAAAACAATATCTAATCGTGCAGCACAAAGATGTTTCAAGACTTTGCATTGTTTCAGATGTGTATTTACTTTTAAAAAATATCTATTTT
Organism: Etheostoma cragini; assembly: GCF_013103735.1. Lineage (NCBI taxonomy): Eukaryota > Metazoa > Chordata > Actinopteri > Perciformes > Percidae > Etheostoma > Etheostoma cragini. The sequence goes on from NC_048424.1 coordinate 7,172,852, forward strand.
TGTCAACACATTACATCTTATTACATGTAGTTGTCTTCTGTATGTCAACACAGGCCTGAGTAAAAATACTAAAACACCATTTAACAAGTGTGATTTAATGACAGTTCCCTTTTTTTCTTAGTGTGCATTACAGCCTTAAAACTACAACTCAGAGAAAGAGAAGCTAGTTATTTAAAATAGCAAGTAAAAAAACACTTGGTATAGAAGCTCAGTCATTTTAAAACACTTTAAAAAATATGTTGATGATTCATTTTCCATTTCATTCCCAGTTCCCTGGGACGTCGTCGGGGCTCAAGTCTTAGCTCTGTTCTGCGGCCTGCACGTTGCCGTCCCCCAGCAGTCTCTCTCTTTCCCCGGGGGTGTCCTCCTGCTGCTCTGAGTTCACCATGTCAACGCAGCACGGTATCCTGGCCAGCAGGGGGCGGTGCAGTCCATTGTAGAGCGCTGTACCCACCAGCAGGACCAGGAAGCCCAGCACCTGCAGGCCATGAAACAGCTCCCAGCCCAGCGCCAGGCTCACCACCCAGATGACCAACGTGCGCAGGCTGTCCAGCACCATGCGGGTGGTGGCGCTGATCTCTTTAGTGACGCTGATGCCAGCAAAGTTGAAGAAGGCGATGCTAACAGTGTTGCCCAGCAGAGCCAACAGGATGAGAGGCTTGTGTCCGATCTGACAGAAGGCGTCCAGCGTGTCCTCCAGGACCTGCCTTGGGTTGTCGCTGAAGTTGAAGGTGTGGATGAAGTACATCGGGATGAGAAGCAGCGACAGGACGAAGAACCCAAAGAAACCTGCAAATGGAAAACGGAATTTATGACCAGTGGTCCAAAACCTTTTTGAGCTTGTGACCCTTTAACCTGTCCGTTAGCCAATAGAATAAATGATCAATTCACTACTTTCATTGAATTGTGGGTGTTTTATTCATTTTTTTTATAGCATTTGAAAAAACAACAACAATAAAATGGTTTCCAGACCGTATCCTGACTAGACTTTTTGTGTCTGTGGTGAGGATTAGAGCCACTGGTGAAAATTTTATGTGAGTTCTGACTTTTTTCTCAGAATTCTGACTTTTTTTTCAGAATTAAAAAAAGTCTGAATTCTGAGAAAAAAGTCTGAAGTCAGAATTCTGACTTTAATCTTAGAATTCTGAGATTAACGTCAGAATTCTGACTATTTTCACAGAATTTTCACAATTGGTCCTAATCCTAAAAAAAAAAAAACATTATTTCTGCTTTATTTAAACAAAAAAATGAGGTATAATTTCACATTAATTAGCTTTATTGACCATGCATTACCATGTGTAAAACTATAGTGGTTATATGTTGACATTAGTGGTGAATCCTGTGGTAGGGGAAAGAAGGACATCAAGTGGGGAATCAAGTCTTCTGGGAACCATTCATCACCGCATGTGACCAGTCCACCAGACCACCAAAGAGAGACTTACCTTGCTGCATTTACCTTTGCTCCAGTTATTCACAAGACAATAGCAAAGATTAGAGGAAAGTCTAAAAAAAAATAATATAAGCATAACTTTGGTTGCAGAAACGTTTTCCGTATTTTTCCCCTTGTCAGACATGTTACAAATCCTCAGATGTATCTTGGGACCCACAGGTTGGGAAACAATGTCCTAATTATAATAATAATAATAATAATAATTAAGTGCAATAAGGTGATAAGTGGCAGACATTCATTAAAAACAGCTGAAAAAAAGTATAAGAGGCTAAAACATAGATACAGAGACAGGCATGGTGTTATTTCAGTTAGCCTAACAGCTAGTTTGATTTGCATTGAGATGATCTTATGGAAACTTCCCCATGCCTATCTTTAGGTATGGTGAAGGGTACACAGATGATGTGTGTGTGTGTGTGCGTGTGTGCGTGTGTGTGTGTGTGTGTGTGTGTGTGTGTGTGTGTGTGTGGGGGGGGTATTTTAATTCCAAAGGCCAAGGGAACTTTATCAGGATGCATTGTATCCTGATCCATGAAAAAACTGGCCTTTAAAAACAAACATGGGAATTTAACATAGAGTTGTGTATACGTATACCCCTTGTATTTGAAGGAAGATCATTTTTTTATTTAAAATATATTATTCATTCACAAAATTGGTGTCCATAAAAGTTTTTTTTTTTATTCCTCTTTTTAATTAACTTGAGCATGTGTGTGTAAACTTATGCTAGCCACTGTAACAAAATTAGCAGGTCTGTTTTTGGCCAGCTGAAGAATGTAATTCCAGTATTCACTCCTTTTAGTTGCTTTGGCTTCATTTAGCTGCTCAATGTTCCACCATGTTCACCAGCTAGCTGCTAACTGTCTGTCTGCCTTTAGGTACTGAGCAGGTCGTATTCAGTTGGATTTTAGAGCTTTTCCACTAAGAGCTGTTGCATTGCGTTGCTAGAAACAAGAGAGCGCTGAGAGTAAAGCTTAGCACTAAAGCTGCAGTCGGTCCAAGTAAAATAACGGGCTGAAAGATGCTGAAAAGCTCATATGAGCTGTGGGTTCATCACTGAAAGAGATCATTGACATTGATTAATGCTGCTTAAACATGTATTAATTTACTTGGTCAAACTCTGTATACAATGTGGAGTAAGTTCCCGTGTTTGTCCCTCAGTACTACTCCTACTTAATCCTTTTGCAAATACTGTAAATCGAACATCACTGTCACAAGGGCCTCTGAAACTCTGCAATACTCTGTTTTATTGATTCCATCTTCCTTCCTCTTAGAAGGTGACTGATATCTGTTGTTATTTGACCTTTGATTATTGACATTTTTTCGACTGGGAATTCAGGATATTTGTGCATTCTATCCCCCCCTCCCCCCCATCTCAAACACATGTAACTGCATGTAACTGCAAACAACTGCTGTACCTTCGGTGCCAACAGCCCGAAGCGGATGGACATCGTGTTTGTAGACAAACTTTTCCTCCAGGACCATCTGCACCGAAACAATGATCTGAGCCATGATGATCAGAAGGTCTCCTGCAGGACAGAAGAGAGTAGTTGTCTTTAATTTACTGCTGTTATAATTAAATAGTTAACGTAGGTACGTTGCCTGCTCTACTGTATCACAAGAAAAACATTTAACCAAATGATGGCTACACTTTATTGACTACATGATTACAACAGCACATCAAAACTAAAATCCACCTCACCTGTGAGGACGTCGCTGAGTTTGTGCGGGTTGTCTTTGTGCTCGCTGAAGAAGTCGGCGAGGCCCACTATGATGAGGCCCAGGATGGTGGTGAAGATGCCGAGCCACTGACTGAATATCAGGCGTCGCCCCAGGAATGCCACAGAAAGCAGACCAGTGAAGATGATGACGGCGCCGCGTAGCATCTGGAAGCTGGAGGCGCTGGTCATGTTGAGAGCTGCGAACCCCAAAACTTTCATTAACCAAGTTCATTTTCTAAAAAAAAAATTATTGTCCACCAAGGACATTTGTCTTGGACACATGATCACATTTATCATCTGGAAATGCCCTTTTTTTTTTCCTTTTTCTTTTTTTCTCCGTGACACGTAAACAATCAAAGCCTTCCACTCAATGAAGTTGAAAGGCAGTGGCTGCAAACTACACCCAATTGACACTGAGGAAAACAACACCATCTTTGATTTGATTATCTTTCTCCTGACAAATGGATTCTTTAAGGAGAGCCTCTTTTCAGTTTGGCTAATGGGATTTACGTCATTTTATTGACCTTTGAAGTGGAAAAACAGATCAGGACACAAGCTTTCAAATGCTAATGCATACAACAAACACCAGATAAACAACACAGGATGACTTTGACAAAACGTTTACTTACCAACATACATGATGGAGGTGGCCATCATGTCACACATGGCAGGTGGGAAGAAGAGGAGAGGGTTAAAGCTCTGGCCTGGGTTTATCTTGGGCTCTGGGCGACGTCTGTCATACCAAAGTAAGATGTAGAAGACCGCAATACAGCTGAACTCACCCAGAAACATACCCACTGCCTGGACATGGAGAGTGAAAGGAAGAGACAGAGGGGACATTTTTGATTTTACAGCAGTTCAGAAAACAATTATTGATTGGATTTTACTTTTTAGAGTCAACACAATTAAACTATTAATAAACACCATATCTTGTACACTGTCGGAGAAAGCTGGAGAAACCAGATAAAAAAACAACAACATGCTCACACATGGGAGAACATGTGTTAGCAAACTCCACACAGAAGGGCCAAAGGGTCCAACCTAGAACCACTGAACCACCGTGCCGGCATACACAGTTTGTCAGAACAAAATTTGGAAATATTGTGATTTAAATCAGTAACTATCTGATTAACCAATAACTAAACATGATATGTTTTTAAAGCATATACCTGACTGTAATTATGAATTGTGCTACAGACACATTTTTGGTCAGTACCCGCCTTTTTTGGCCAATGTGGTGCGGAGTAGATCAAGTGTGATACAAACCGGTCACCTTTATTACTTTACCTGGACAAACGGGTGAGTAAATTCATGTTCAGGGTCATTATGGCAACCCTTCGCTGAGAACATGTCAGCCCATCTGTCAGACAAGAAGACATGATTACAACTTAATTATAGGCATTTCACACAACCAACTATACATACAAACACCCAAATGAGAAAGTGGTTAGCCACACAGCTAAAGCTGCAACTATCCGTCATATCCGCCATCATTTTGATAAGCGATTAATTGTTTGTGTTTTTTAATTGCCGAACTTTAACTTCTCAAATGTGACGACTTGCTACCTTTCTCGGTCATATACAATATTAAAATGAATATATACAGTATACTGTCCATTTATTTTTATATATATATATATATATATATATATATATATATATATATATATATATATATATATATATATATATATATATATATATATATATATATATATATATATATAGGTCAGACAAAAACAAACAATCTGTATACATCACCTTGCGCTGTGGGAACAACTAACAGGCATTTTCCATTTTCCACTACTTTCTGACATTTTATCATCAAAAGAAGCCTAATCAACAACAACTATGTGAGTATGTTACAGAGTTTGGATTTTTTTTACATTACCATACCATTACATACCTGCTTTTCACCGGCATTCAACTGATAAAACACTAGTGTGAAGATTTACATCTGTTTTACAAGCCCTCACATGAAATACTTTAAAATCATTAAAAATAATACTTTATTTGTATAGCACCTTTAAAATCAACAGCTTACAAAGTGCTTTACCAGAACAAACAAAAACATAAACAAAACATAAATATACACAGCACATCAGTACACATACCAATACATACACAACAAAGTGGAAATACCAAGTTATAAGTGGTGATGAACATAGAAAAGACAAAAGGATAACAAGATAAAAAGACAGCATCCCATGAAAGCAAGTCTTTAACAAATGTGTTTTAAGAAGGGATTTTAAAGAAGTCACTGATTCAACGAGCCTTTCCTCGGGAGGGTCGTTCCACAGCCGAGGCGCCCGGATCGAGAAGGAACAACGACCTCTGGTTACAAGCCTCGACCTAGGAACGGTTTAAAGACCCCCCCCCCCCCCCCCCCCCCCCCCCCCCCCCAAGGATCTAAGGCTGCAAACAGGCTTGTATTGGACAAGCATCTCTGAGATATAGTTGGTGGCCAGACCGTGACAAGCCTTAAAAGTGATCGGTAAAATCAATTCTAAAATGGACAGGGAGCCAGTGAAGCTAGGAGGGAGTAATGTGTTCCAGCTAGTGAGAAGGTTGGCTGCTGAGTTTTGAACCAGCTGGAGATTAGATAGTGATTTGTGGTTTATGCCGGTTAAAAAGAGAGTTGCAGTAATTTAGACGGTAGAAAAAGAAGGGTTGTGATATGGATGAAGCAGGACTGGACAACTTTATTGATATGTGGGGTGAAGTCTGAGTCAAAAATGAAGTTTTTTGGCAGTGGGTTTGATAGTACTGGATAGTGGAATGAGGCTGATGGGACTAGGGAGGGTGTTGGGTGGATTGAACAGTAATATTTCAGATTTGGAGGTGTTAAGTTGGGGACGGTTATGGGCCATCCAGCGGTTCACATCTCTGATGCAGTCTGAGCCTGCAGCCAGGATCTCAGTGGGAGTTAAATCTGTGTATCATCAGCAAAGCAATGAAAAGGAACATTGTGCCGCTGGAGAATTTGGCAGAGTGAAAGCATATAAATATAGAATAAAATTGGACCTAAAATGGAACCCTGATTTGAGGAGGTTGCTTGAGAAGTTATTGAGTACTGAAGTCCACATAACCCAGTGACTTTTATAGGCAGACAGTCAAAGAAAGCATGACAAGCATGTGAGCGTCTGGTCTGCTTCATAATGCAAGACAAGGGAATGTGATCCCTAAAATTAACGACACAGCACTTCCTTTAAATGCAACAATTTCTGAGCTTATCCACCACAAGAAGGACGCTTGATCCAAAGGATTATTCCTGTTTATTGGTGGTCACTGTGTTCTGGGTTAAAGATCTTCATAAAGTGCATGTTTGCATGAAAGGAAAGAGGGAACTTGCACCAAAATTATCAACCTACATGCTATAACTGATCTTAGCTGTAGGGCTTTAAAACCAGCGCTGTGACAAAGCTGGTGTCAGGTGACTGTAGTGAAACTTCAGTAGTGAAACCTGTTAGTTGCTGATATTCTTCTTGGGGAAACATGACACAGCTTGCTTTGTCTGACACATTAGCACTCACATCGTGATTCATACATCATTTCTGAGTTTTGTTTCACGGATAAAACCCACAAAAGGACAAAGAGGTGTGTGTGCGGCAGCAGTAAGCTGACATCACAAATTGTTAGGGAAGTTAATAAGCTGAAGTTCTTGTTTCACAAGGATAGCCTTTTCCCATCGTGGCAGTACCGAGAGAGGAAGGAAATGTATTAGTGTGATTAATCAGTTAAGTTGTGGATCAAGAAAAAATACCAAATAGTCTCTCCAGTTTCTTTAATTTTAGGACTTTCACAGTTTTATATAACTGTAAATTGAATAGATTTGGGATTTGGACATTTGGTTGAGCAAAACAAGTCATTTAAAGAGATTAAAAATTCATTTTTCACTATTGTCTGGTGTTAGTTGAAATTATAATCTGCATGGTAATTGATAGTGAGATTTGGTTGGTAATTTGCAGCCCTGAAATAGTGAGCCCAGGCCTGGAGTCAATTCAGGACTGAAATGATTGATTGATTGATTATAATCAATCAATCCCTTTGTCAGTCAAAAGGAAATCAATTGTTGTTGTGATCAAGGGCAAATGCTAAACATTAGTTTCCTGCCTCTCATGTGACTTTTTCTTTCAATAATTGTAAATTGAATATCTTTGGCTTTTGGACTATTGGTTGGACAAAACAAGAGATCTGATTAAGTCTCAGTGTGGACTAGAAAGATGTAATGGGCATTTTCCAATATTTTCTGATGTTTCTAAGACCAAATGATAATGAAAGTTATAGTTAGTTAGTTAGCTTTGAAGGCTATATAATGACACATCTTTCATCCTGTGACAGACACAGTCAGCTTATTTTGCATAGCAATAAAATGGAAATGTCATGTCCTTACAAGCTTTCTGTAGCTTCCCATCACATGTATTACTAAGCTAACATGCTAACAATACGTTAGCATGCTGTTTACCAGAACACGTTACGTGCCAACAGATACAGTTGCTACAACTACGAATTGGTAACATGCTTATACGTTGTAACACAAATAAACAAGCTAGCTCGATTAACGTTAAGTTAAGTTAGCTAAAGAATGAACTAATAAGCACTAGCCTACAGTTAATCATTTATGTTGCGTTAAACATTGGCCCAACAGAAAATTATCCTACAGTGAAATAAACTGTAACGTAACTACACACACATTACACCAGTAGGAAAACATTAATCAATCCACTCACTTTGCCGATAATGTGTTGAGAGATCCAGTTAGGAGCATAAGTGCCGCGAGGAACAGCTGGTATTTAGTCCAAGCCATGTTGGACGTGTAACAAACACACCGGGAACAGACGACCACCTCACTGCTTTTTGTTTGATGAGACACAGAAGGTTGTTTTTCTCCATGGGATCTTCTCCTCTGCCTGTAAACGCCACATGACAGCTCAGAGTCAGCTGACCGCAATGCAAACTACACGCCTCCTTCAGGTTTTGTCGGAAATCACGGAATCGACATGACGAATGATTGATATCATGTTCCCACTGTAGGTCTATCTATAGCCTACAACAATGCTTTGGAATTATGCAGCCTACTTAAAAAAAAAGAAATTAAGATGAATGTTGAAATAGGCTAATGTTAATGTTATACTTTAGTCAAGGCAAGATTAAAAATTCCTTCCATATTCCTGATAAAAAATGGTCTGAACCCAAGCCAAACTATATTAAATAAATGAAACGTTTTTCCTCCAAGAATTCAAGATCACATCTAACGTTGAAAAATGCAGTTGTGGTGTGTTGCGTAAATTGTTTGGTCTTTATTTCCCGCCGTAGACTGTAGGCCTATGTAAATAGTTTCCCACCCAATGCAGTTAAAACACAAATTATTATCATGTCTGCAGATAATTAATAGAAGGAGATTGTGAGGGGACATTAAAGGCAGCATGAAATGCATCATGGATGAACAGCAGGGGGCATCAAAGACCAAGTAGACCATCTAGGATTTGAAAGTGGGACCACAGTCATTTTTTCCCTCTGTACATTTTCCCCTAAAACATGCACTCACCTTTCAATCAGGATGCCATCCCTTAACGGTTATTATGTCAATTTTAGGCTTATCAAAAACTACAAATAAAGTTTTGGATGTGCTGATTAATCCATATAAACCTGAAAAAAGATAAGAACATGAACAGCAACTATGTGATACCTGTCCTGCAGTTACCTTTAAACCTACGTGGCCCTGCACAACAAAGTGAAAGAAAGTAAGACCATTCATCCATCCGTCTTTGTCCGCTTATCCTCTGTCGGGTCGGGGGGGCAGCAGCTCCAGCAGGGGAAAGTAAGACATCACACACATTCTTCTTTGCTGAAGAAAGGCTTATTATGAGCTCCACTCTTAGTTTCACTCCTTTGGTGTTACAGGGTGCCAAAAAGTATTCTTCTTTCCAGACAGTTGATGAGTTCACAGAGTTGTCTGGTCTGTCACTTTTTGTGAAGCATCTCATCTTTCCTCCCACTGCAGAGAGAAGGAAAATCACTTAACATTTACCTAGCATAGCTATGTTCAAGTGCTGGTATGAATGTAAAATCCTGGGGCAGTCTAGTGACTACAGTGAACTTCCTACATGTCTCAGAGTAAGATGTACTAAGTGCTGGATAGTTTTATTGCAGCAGGACAGTGGCAAAACGTACGTTTGCAACAAAAGGCTTGAAATTTATATCCATACATGTATGCAGGTTTCACACTCTGCACAATGGAATTGTACCAAATTTAATGGCAATTCATCCAATAGTTGTTAAGATGATACAAACCTCAAATGTCGAGCTGATTAAATGTCAGGGGATGACCAAAGTCATTAGGATACATCTTCAGGGGCAAATGAAGGTCTATACTAATACGTATGGTTATCCATCTAGCAATTGCCATCTCTAAAAACTCCAAATTATGTTAAAAAAGAAAAAGGATCATTCCTAACTCAAAATTAAAATGCGTTTTGTGAACAACTCGACATGTTTGCTTGACAATGGTGATGAGATTTAAATGGCAATATCTCAACAACCACAGTAATATAGCTGAACAGGGTAAACATAAACATTTGATTACTACTAGTGAATATATACATACATATACACATACATATGTACATACATATATATACACATACATGTATGTACATATGTACATACATGCATACATACATGCATACATACACACAGGGCCTACATACATGCATGTATGCACACTGTACATACATACATGCATACATACATACATATAAACAAACAGCTCTATGAGGATTGAGCAGAGTAATACAATACAATAATATTCAAGATGTCTTCCACTGGACCAACCAAGATGGACGAAAAGCTACTAACAGCTAATGGGTCAGCAATACTCATTAAATACATGTACTGCAGGATATTTGTTAAACATCATCTTCAGTGAGCCTGTAATTTTTTAGCTATTCTTGAAATGTCCCAACATCTGTGGCAGCCATGAAAAAAATATGAGTGCCCAGGAGCATTACCATTTCATGCTGAATGGCCCGGAAACATTTGAGAGACAGCCAACCTCCAGTAGTGTGAGGTTAGACCTGCAGGAGGGGAAGGTGGTGGAGCAGCACTCTGTGTTACACGCAGCACATCTGAGGCCACTGAAATGTCACATGTCAGGGTCAGCTGAGCAGACTATGGCGGGTCACAGCGTGATAAAAAGCTTCATGCGAGAACAGTCCATCATTCATGATCACCACTCAGCAATGATCACCTGTGCATATTTTGCATAGATTTCACTGGAGATGACCCCGGGTTGTTACCAAACCTGTACATTGGCTTGGAGCAAAAGCCAGACTGTTCAGATCAAAGACAGCCTGCAGACAAATACAATTAGTAATGCACTCACTGGCCGGCTGTGAATCTCCACCTTAATAGGATTACCTTTAGATCTTTTCTGTTTTCTCTGTATTGTAAACGTGTTGTGTTATAAAGACTACAAAAGCTATGTCACACAATATCTTTTGTTTTCGCAATCCAAAACTGCTTTGGACCATTCAGATATGAGCAATGCAACTAAAAACCCACCAATTTTAAAAGCAATGCATCAGTTTATTGTATTATCTAGTTCAAAATGTTCTTGAAGAGTCCAATGCTCCCAGGCTACACTTTATTTAACACTACTCTAATTAGCATTTATAAATAATATATCTATAATAGAAGTTTATAACAGACTAGCAGATATGGTTGTTTCAATGTGTCAAATTATGTATGAAAACATGTTTATCACTTTTTTGCATGTAAGAATTTCAAACACATAGAGTATCACATAGCTGAACTGATGAGAAGTAATTGATGCATTGATACATTTTTAAATACTTCAAATGTGCTGCTTACAACTCTGTTATAGTGTCTTATTAATAACTTTTTAATGCTAAATAAAAAGGGGTTACAATTAAGTTGCCTTAACAGTCCTATAATGACCTGGATGACTGCTCTTCACACACGTAGTTAAACAAATTTGTAAGCAATTCTGCTCCAGCGTATTTGAAGGTTGTTGCTTCTGTAATCGTGACATTGTTGTTTTCGCCTGTAACAAGCTGAACCTACTGCGTGGATTTTAATGCTATGTCTCAGAACTTCACACTGATTGCACAGAGTCTATTAGAAGCTGTAGTTGCACACTGAGAGGCGGAAGCCTGATTGGTCTTCAAACATAATATCTTGACAAGGCCTTAAAAATCACCTTTCACAATTGCCCTTGGTCTTACACAAGCCGTGTGAGGTAACTTTAATACGATTTGGTACATTTTATGGGATTGTTTCTCTTTAAAGCCTCTTATATCCTTTAGATAACCTATAAATAAACCCTTCTGAGGGAAGTTAAAAGACAGAAGAAACTAAAAAGCTTTGAGGGTTTTTGGAAATCCCTTAAACTCTGGAGAATAACAACTAAAACCCTCTTATTGATCCATTATTAACCTAATTAATTAACATCAAATTTGCATCTTAATTTGACATTTCATATGCTTTACACACAAATTAAAATTGGGTTTTAAGACAGGGATTTTCCAATTTAAAATTACTACAATCAATCTTTCCTGTTCCAAAAATAAGAAATTGTTAATAAAAACTGAAAGCTTGCAGATGATCCATTAAAAATCCTTCATGTGGCAAGTTTACCCTCTAATACGTAATATGCAGGTGAAGGTCATATGATAATCTCCTCTATCACCTGCAGAAACAGCCATCAGACTAAAACAGTGCAGGAAATGTAAAGTGATAACAAAAGCGTCAAAAGTGTCAAGCTAGCTTCACCTGGACTCATTTGTTTTCTCCTCATTGGTAGAGTTGATATTTGGATATTTGCAAGTTGACATTGAGAAACTCTTAAGTTGAAATTTTTGCAAACCCTCAAACGATGAGTTTTGTTGTTTAAATGTTTTTTGTTGTAATTTTCGGTTGTTGTTTAGAGTATACACATTAATTTACACACGGATTCATTCACCACACACACAGTTTGACGTACCTGTGGCTGGGTTTGCACTCGCATCTCAATGTTGACGGTCTGTATCCTTAACCACTGGACTATCTCTGGAGCCGGTTTACACAATAACCAGTGAGAGAAAGAAGATCAGACTGAAACTGCAGAAAATTAATCTTCATCAACATACAGAAACTAAGTGTACAGATGGAAAAAACATGTTTCAACATATTTAGACTAAGACAAACTCGCACAACAGAGATCTAATTCTATTTAGTTGACACTCACCCAGGTTTGCTTTATCTTGATAGCCTAGCTGGTAGAAAAGATGTTTTTCTGTCTGAAGGTTTTGGGATCAACACCACCTGTTTTTCTTTGTATTGTCCTTTGTCAACCCTCAGAAGACTGTTTCACTGACTGAATGAGCCTGACTAACTAAACCACGATCAATCTGTTTCATAAAGAACCTCAGAGCGGATCAGAGACAGCTTAGAACAGGAAATCAGTCTGATCTAGACAAAAGCTCTGAAAGTGACATGTTAAAGGTGACTCTACTTGAAGGACGAAGAGTAAAAGCACTTTATTAACTTCCTCAACTTGTAAAATGACTCACATCTCAGCTCAGCGGAACTGTATGTCAGCTTGAACCTGTCAGCAGCTGCTGCTGGAGCTCACACAATGTTTATGGAACGCTTGATCACATTAGACTTATTAAAAGATCTTTTAGACAAAAAGCTAAATAACTCACACTAAAACAGATTTACACTAATTCTTCTCTGTTTGACACACAGACACCAGCCCGTAAAGAAGATGCTTTACAGTCTGAATATTGGGGTTCAGCTCCAACCTGGAATCCACCGAGGGCTGTTGCATCATGTTGTCTTTTGTTATTTTTTCTTATGTCAAACCAAATGCATGATCTTAGGGGAATTGTTAGGTCTCTGTTAATATCGTAGGGTCTAGATCTACTTTATCTGTAAGTTGTCCTGAGATAACATCTGTCATGAATTGACACTAAAAATGGAATTGAAATTGAAATATTGGGAAAGCCTGTCTTGAAATTCAATTTCAAAAGGAGAAAAACAATGCTACCATGCCAATATAATACAGTTTTGTGGTTGAGGATGACCTCAAAAGATTTCATAAAATATAGTGGAAGATAGCCTGCAGCAGATTGTCAGGAGCTTGTCTGGGATGGGCACGATTGCTGCTTGAATTGGAAAGTAAACGGCTGGTGGTGGCACTCTATTCCTGTTTAAAAAAAGAACTTATAGGCCTTTTTCATATTGGCAGAAATTCTCAACTTTTATGTATTAACATTTTTTAAACATTTAACTGAAAAACTCCCTAGACGATAGAAAACACAGTAGAAATGCTTTGTGTTTGTGCTGCTGATGAACATCACCACCGGACAATGACACTAAAGGTTTACATTCACGCCTACACCTGTAAATTTATTTGACATGATTCTGATGCTCTTATATAATGCAATTATTCATCTCATTCTTCTGGCACTGAGGTCACTAGTGAATCAGAGCTATATTTATTAAGAGGAAACAAGTTATATAACTAGGTACGGTAAGGATAAGTGACTGTGCACTATTATCCAAATGGAGCAATATTATTATTATTATATTATTATTATTATTATTATAAAGAAACAAGGAGATCCAATCAAGAACAATCACAAAACACGCTTTGTTGGCCAGTAGTTTTTATCCAAAGACTTTAGCCTTAAACTTCACTGTCAGTTTGTGCAATCGATTCTAGATTTTTACAGTTATCCTTTGACTGCATGGTCTTCTCTGTTTAAACAGCTTTCCATATTAGGGTAGAATACACAACAGCTACCATGAACTCTGCAGACACACAGCAAGACTTCCAGGAAGAGCTATTGTTTGAATATCATTCTTTCTATTCTGGAAAATTGTATGTGTCAGTGAAAGGTGAAATTAAGATAGGTATGGACTTCCTTCCAGAATAAAAGTAAAATAAGGATTGAAAATCTTTAGCCAAACTACAAAAAACTCACATTTTTAAGAGATGTGAAATTCAAATGATTAAAATATTATTTACCATTGTTTCATGACAGAGCTTGTCTTGTAGCAACACGAGTAAAGGCAGAAGCTGGAGTCCATATTTGGTCTTAGTAACCCAAGGACAGATTCTCCTTGTGTGAGGATGAGACTGTCACTGACTGTTAATCTGCCAGGACTCCAAAACCAGGACCGGCGTTTTATAGACAGGTAATAATGCATGCACCAAATCCTTAACAGAAACTAGTGTGTTCAGTGTTGAATTAAAAGAGAAATACAACTACCAGATGAAAATCATAATAGAAAATGACATGACAGTCAGTCTGTGTTGTAAGAAAATAAATTTAGATTTTGCTCAATTGCATGTTTTGTCATCTGGGACAAAAACTGCATGCTGCAACCTTTTATCTCATGCAACAACTTCACTGTTGGCACAATGCTAATAAAGCAAATTTGATATGCTGTGCTTTGATGTGGATTTAAAAATGTGACTCAGACGCTCCTGACCCGCGACCCAATGTCTTCTTTGTCCACTCGTCTCCTCTCTAATTATTATCCACTGTATCAGCAACACACCGAGACAGTTGTCGTGATTATGCATCAGCCGCTGAGGGCTGTCATTGGTTATGCAAGCGGTCTCCAGCGGTGCTCAGTGTGCTAGTAGCTGGAGCTCCTTGAGTCCCTGCGTGGCCTGAAGAGGCTTTCAGACACACGTGGACATAGAGGAATTATTATTATTATAATAAGTAGTTTGTCCCTTTAAGATGTGTTATTTGAGGAGGCTTGTAATGGAAAGTATTCTTGAGACAGAAGAGAAAACCCACCAGTGTTTGTAACTTTTCTTTCACATTGAGCCTGCTTATTATTAACGTGAAGACCTCAGAAATGTGGTAAGAGTGAAAGAAAGTTTACATTAATCACATACAGACACTATGATCAGCCTTTCTATGAGAGAGACGAAAATCTCTGTAAATTTAGCCTGAGAAATGGCAGTGCATCCAAAAAATTTAAACTTCAAATGTAGTTAAAATCTGCTCCGATATGTCAAAAATATTTAACGATTAACTAACTAACTACTCTACCTTGTGCACATTGATTTGTACTTGTTTCGTTGTGTTGTTTGTTTAAGATTTTTAGGACAAAGTGCTGCGATACACAAGGAGGCGTGAAAAGGAGGAGAGTATTGTAATTTTCATTTCCACTGAAGGGACGGTCTGACTGTTTTTGAAAAGCTTGGGAGGGGATGTTCTTCTTTCCCCATATTCATCATACTTTAATTTATCCTTCGCTTGTGAGATTTCTTCAAAAAAAAGATATAAAAATTGTAACATAGAAATGACAGATTTCATGTCTGCCAGTTCTGCACATTTTCAATCCATGGGTGATTTGAACTTAAAGCTTTGGTAATATATATTATCTTGTACACATAATCAAATCCTTTATTGAATGAAGCAAGAGCCTGTGGCATCGTCGCGTTGTCTGGTTTCAAACATAAAAAGTAGGAACAATTTGTGTTACGTGAAAATGTTTCCCATAGTGAATATGAATGTTCTGTTTTAACCAAGTATATCAATTAAATGCTTTTCCTCTTTTACTTCTGACCTAAAGAAAATATAAAAAAATTAAAGTTCGGGAGAGCCTTGCTCAAAAAAAAAAGTGAAACATAAGTTTCAGATCTTCCCACCCCTCATTGTTTTCACACAGTTGCTCTTTCTTTTTCTTGTGCAACTTCACAGAGAAAATGTTTTAAATCTGTTTTGTCTGTTATTAGTTGGGATGGGACTACGAGTGCCGATTTGCAATTGATCTAATTTGTATCGTCACCTAAATAAACAACATGATGAGAAGAAATCATTTCAATTACAGAACACATTTATGTGCTTTTAAAGGCAAAAGTGTACTTTTTTCTACTGCTACTTCTCATGCTTGATGATATGCATCATCAGGGCTATTTCAGGATCTTCCCACAGTTGCCACTGGCTGTAATCTTTGCTAAAAATCTTGTGACTCTTACTGCGCATTTATCACTGAGTATTTTTCCTTTTTGGAGATATTATTATATGAATACCCTGCATGATTAAAGGGGGTCTTGTTCTTTAAGAAATCTTGTTGCTTAATTATGATTTTGAGTACAGTCACAATATGGTCATCAGCAGTGTTAATATCATTAATAATCCCTCTACATATCACTGTCCACAATGTTGCACGGCTGGTTGTGTATTGATTTCACAGCAATCACTCAAGTTCATATCTGGGCTGATTATCTAACCGTCGAGGAGCTTTGCGACATGGCCGGGGTGTGCGGGGGTACGGAGTTTATGGAATTTTCCTGCAGATGTCCATCAAGGACACCTAATCACAAGTGACACAGGAGCAGCACTGCAGATTTGATGTTAATCCAACCTGAAGTCAGAAACATTTTCAAAGCTCTCAGCGGTTCTTTCTAGATAAAAGGGCACAATTGAATTGTGCCATAAAGGATGTGATGGGGTATCTATTTCAATTATTTACACTCACCTTAGGCTAGGAGAAAAAGAGTAAAAAAACTGTCTTTAGGCATCCAAATAATTTACTGTCAAGCTTTAATATCTGCCACAACACACAGTGGCTTTTTGCAGGGTTTTTCCTGTAGCTCTACTGGGTATTGAATACATGATCGTTTTCTGTTATGATATGCATGTTGTGATATAAGGTGTTACTATGTCCTAAAAATGAACACTTTCTCTGTTTTCTTAGTCCTCACTTTTAAAATCTCATGCACATGGGCGATTTTGGACCCATTTTAGTGGGGGCTCAATTTTGGTGCTTCAATTGAGAGTTTGTCAGTGACAGAGTACAAACAGTAACAGGTTCAAAGGGCTTGAAACGGATTTAATATCCTGTGTGGCTGTCGCCAATGCTTAACACCTGTAACCCAGTCAAGGAAAGGGTTAACAGAAAGTAGTTACAACCAGTCGGAGGTGGTTGTGCCAGACCCCCGCCTTTGGCTGAATCCAATCTGTCATAGGGAGAGCAGGATTGCGGTTGTGAAGTTTTACATTGGTAGTCCCCAGAGAAGAAGTTGGTAATTTCATGGTGCAGATTTAAACCCAAATTTAAACGTAAGCAAGTGAAAATGCTGAATGTTGCTGAACATTGAGTCAAATTGATCGTTTTTACTGTGACTGAAGTTTCAGGTTTAGTTCCATTGTAGTGTTTATAGTGTCAGAAAACATAAGCTGACATTGTTGTTCAATGGCTAACTCAGATATTATCGGCTAACGATATAACAGATTTAGCAAGGGGGTTAACATTTTTACATGCACTGTATCCGTGTCACACTCTCATTAGGGGCTGAAACCCCCTTTGAGCTTTTAGCTTTGATCCTAAAACCACCCCTGGTTATAATACATATATATATATATATATATATATATATATATATATATATATATATATATATATACCCATATGTATACCTCTCTAGATATATAGGGAAAAGTTAAGGATGTTGGATTATTAAAATCCACACTGAACTCTTTCTTTTTTTGGCTGTCAAAGCAGGGTTGAGGCTCCAAGGTTGACATATACTGTATGACAGAGCTTTCCTGGAGCCCTGTCTACTCTAGTAAAAGAGGTTGTTGCTCCTTCAGCTTCAAACTCAATGCACTGCAACTTTGCAGAAATAAAAAAAGTCTCAGAAGGCAACATGACATCATGACTTTGCGTAAACATACAGTACACGCTGATATTCTTGAGCGTGTTATCTGTATGCATTTGAGCTATCTGCGTGTATGTCTACGCTGTACACAGGGGGCCTAAACATACACGACACTTGCTGTGTTATTACGAGAAGAAAATGACAGTTAACTTTGGGAAATGTGATACGTGGGTTGGGTTTAGGAAAAGATGAACCGGTTAGGTTTAGGAAAAGAGGAATGGGGTTGGCTTTAATAAAAAAATAAAAAACGATTGCGTTTATAAGAAACTTGACACACGGGACACGATCCCTGGTTATCTCGGTGAAAATCCTGTGTTTTACCCATCCACCACCCCGACCAACCTCGCCATGCAGATTTTTGCCCTTTGATACTACTTGCTACGACGTAAATTCACAAGCTGTTGCAAGGTAATGTAAGTCAATGGAGGCCAAACGCTGATGATAACACGCTACAAAGCGAGTATATGTCTCGCTAACACGCCAATAATGGCAGATATACACCATTTCATGAGCTCTTTAGAAAGGAATAGTTAGGAAGAACATTTAATATCAGTAAATGGCCTGATTGCTGCTTTGTCATTCAAATGACTTCACACTCAACACTGTGCTTCTGTGGGTCCTAAGCAATACATCTGCACTGACATAGTTGCATCCCGTAGCATTGCTACATTCCATGTGTCATTTGCTAATAACTTCTTTGGGACCAGGCTATTTCTGGGACCAAATAGTTTTATTCTGACAATTACATCGCTGTAGTTTAAAATGTTGGAGTTTGCTACAATAGAACATCTCCATTCTCTTCTTTGTCATTGGTTCTAAAATGCACGGCAGCAAGGGACGGAGAGCAAGTTGTGACCAACAAGGTGGTGGTGTAACAGTTAATAAGGGTACCCTTTTAATTCACTACACAGTGTGTACATTACACACTACTAATAAATATGTCCCATAGATATCTAGCGCTCACACTAAACACTGCACTTCTTTGGGTCCTAATCAATACACGTGGCAAGAGTGAAGTTGATTGGATAAATGTCTGTTGAGAAAATTGAAAGACATACAGAAACTCCTTTCATTTTTAGCTAGATTAAAAGTGTACATAAAACAGGGAAAGGAAAGATTTGCGATGATGTTAAAGATAGTGAACCACAATTTTAGAGATATGAAATGATTGAAGGACTGTAAGGCTTTTGAACTCTACCCTTCTCTGACTTACGTGTTTTTTCATGTCTAATGGCTGTGACACTCTCTTTTGATTGTCTCTCTACAGCGCAGGTCTATTAAATCAGCCTGGCAAACCTCCCCATTAGTCACTGTTATTCCTATGATTATACACTGATGATCCAAAACCAGATACTCGAATCAGCAAAGGTCTCACATGAAGACCTGCTGTTACATGTATTTTTTCCATAGCTTTTCGTCATCAGGTCTTACTTGGCAACACATTTACAGACAGTTTATAGTTAAGATAAGAGATTATTGAACGAGGCGGAAAGAGAGCAGCGACACACACATTTAACGGATGTCCCTGCTGTGTACACATTTTTAGTCTTTTAAGTAATGTAAATCATTTTTCAATTTTCAAGACTTTCCAGGATTGCCTCACACTACATTCAGTTAACCATAAAAATAGATTTCAGCTGCATTGACAACTTCAGATAGTCCGTTACTATATTATACTATAGTCACCTTTTGTCAGTATTAGGCTATGGTGAAGTAACTTGTATGCATCGTCATCTCTTTTGAAAAAAGCTTAGATGAATTATAGGTGTTTAAGGAGAATAAACCCATATGTTAATTTTGATTGCTAAAGCTTTACTGAGTAAATTAATGTGGTGCATATCCAGTTAACTGACTTATAACTCCCACACTTGATCGTCAGAGAAAATTCTCCTCATGGTCCCTATCACTCAAACAGAGCTGGGTAAATCTGCCTTTCCCTGTCACGCCCCACAAGCTTGAAATGAGCTGCAGGGCATACTTAACTTGGAATCTTTACGCTCTCTTGACACGTTTCAAACTACTTTAAAGTCAGTTTTCATAGATCAATGTTATTGCTTTCAACAGTTGCCATTATTTGCTACGATTCCATAAACCCCTGATTTCTGTTGATGTTTTGCACCTGTTGCTATGTTTTGGTAGGTGAATTAAGGGGGATTGGGACATTTTTTTAATTTCAACCTTGTGTATGCTTTCTTGCCATCAATTAAAACAAATGCATCACACATGACAGATTTCCGTAATACTGAAGATGTTGCCTAACAATTTGAGGAGGAAAAAAGGTTATACCCTATTCCAAGGAGACATGCATACCCTTTTGTGTAAACCGACCACAAACCTTATGTTTTTGTAACATTTGGGTGAATGGGAAAGCACCTCTTATCATTGATTTAGGATTTTAATGATACATTAAAATTATTGCATCATTCATACTTTGATATAATGTATCATGCACATTTTCCTTCTCCTGTTCATCATTATAAATTAAGACTCTTGTTTCTGTTAAACATTAACACTAAAGGTTTAAAAATCAATCCACAATTCATTCAGCTGTTTGTGTGTTTGTTCCCTGTGCTCGCCCTTTTGCTGTCTTCCTGCAACTCTCTTCCTGTCTCCCTGGTGCCATTTTAATCTGCAGTAGATCAATCAGTTAAGGATGGGTTAGGAGGTCAAGGCTAAACTTAGGGTTATGTTTGGTTTGGAAATTGTATAGGGTAGCTGGTCCCACTAGCAAAAACCAGCTACAGTATTCAATGAAAATGTTAGTGGTTAAGATGGGGTCCACACACACTAAGAGTTGGGAATCACTTATCTAGAGCATACACAATGGTTCTCTGTTGCAAGGTTGATAATTCTTTCATCAGCAAAGCTTTTTAGCACTGTAGCATCCCCCCATAATAAAAATAACCTAATTCAAAAAATACAAACATGATATTGAGAAATGTTTTACTGATTTTGTTGCAGTAGTACATCATAATTCTGTTTCCATCAAAGGTTTGTGCAATGTATTAACTATATGACAATTGTATGATCTTACCTTACCTGCAGTGCACATGGATGTAGTGTGAGAACAGCGTTGCATGGTCAACTTCCTGTTTGATGCTTGCTCCGCCCACCTATGGGATGTCACACCAATGAGGGCATGCACATTTTTATTATATAGAGTAAAAAGGTCAGGTGAGAAAATTAACCCTGTATAGTTGTACTGTCCCATTTGACTTCACCTCCAAACACCTTTTATTCACTACATCAATTCACTATATTTTTGTAATGGAATCTGTTCCCATTTGTAAGTAAGTAAGTGAGTAAGTAAAGTTTATCTTAATACGACTCATCATAGACAGAGTCACAAAGGGCTTCACAGGCCAAATAAATGAATACATTAAAAACAGATTGATAATTAAAATCACAATAAATCATGGTAAATCACAATATATCACAAAGGCAAAAAAATACAGCTATTGTGGCTAAATAAAAATGGCTGACTAAAGAGATGCGTCTTTAGATGCTTTTTAAAATTATGAACAGAGACGACACTCTTAAACCATGAGGAAAAACGTTCCACAGTCTAGAAGCCACCATTTCAAATGCTTTGTCATCTTTAGTCTTCAGCTTTGTGCGGGGAACAGCCAGTAAGCCCTGGTCTGAGGACCTTAATGATCTGCTGGCAACATAAGGGTGCAGCCGATGTAATTATACTGTATGTTATAACTTTTTAAGTTGCTGTCAATCTTGACCAGTACCTTTTGGTGGTAGAGACATTGTGTCTCAACGGGACCTTTCTAGTTATATAAAATGTAGTCTCACATTGCCAGACCTTCCTCCACAGCGCTGCAGATAAGGGTCTGAGAAGCAGTTAGACCTCATAAATCGGCAAGAGTTTAGAATGCCAACACAAAGGAAGCATAGGGACATTTGATCAAAATGAGGGACCTCCAACTGACTTTTTCGATGGCACCTGAACAATCCTGGAAATTAAACGTTGTCAACATGGACCAAGTAAAATGAACACCAGTGCATTGGTCATCCATTTATGGTTCCATTTTTCAATCCATAACTCCTCCTGTCTAAGTGTCCATCTTCTGGCTCAGTTAATGTGACACGTACTGTATGATTTAAAACAAAGAACTGAAAACGTATATTTACCAGGAACAGCCCTAGGGAAAGGAATCATGCATCATTCTCTGTACCAAACATCCACTCTTACAAATTAAAATTCTGTACAACAGTAAGTGCTTTATGTTGTTATAGACAGGAGACCATAGTTCTCCCAGCTTCACACTTTCTCTGCAGCACATCAGTAATTATAGTGAAATCAGTAACGTGGCTCCCGTTCGGATTCTGCTGTTGCCAATGTTCCCACTTGTTCTCCTCTCAGCTGACGACATCAACTGATCAGAAGAACATCTCGCACAAAGCTGGGTTTATGTCTGAAGCCATGCGAGCAGAATGATTACAGAGGAGATGGGAGGTGGGGGGGGGGGGGAAGGAGTCTGCGGCTGCAGTGCCGGAGGTCACAGTTATGTAACACCACTAATGTCAGACCTTTACATGAGATGAGATCCTCCACCATCCCTGTTGCTGGATGCCATTTTCTCTTTACATCAGTTAAAGCAATCACATTACAGCCAATCTGAAACTTAAAAGCCAGCCGCTTCAAACCTGCGTGTACAGCGGAGTCAGGTGTAAAATGGATGGAACAAGGTCAATGTGTTCTGACTTCTATGGAAACTGTTTTTGTGTGCAATTAAATCCTATCTATCATCTCTAAAGTGCCAATTTGAGTGAATCATCTGCAAGTTGATTCCTCCTGTGGAGACTCTCACTTTTCACAAATGCCACAAAAATAGCAAAAAGATCAGAGTTCTAGGCAAGAAGGAGCTGTACCTGCCATTATGACAAACATTTCATCTGCTGACAGAGAGAGAAAAGCTCCAGGTGTTACTGAGAGAAAATGAAAAAAAGCATTAATCTTAGTCTTGATGTCTAAATGTCACGAACTAGGAAAGAAATTATCCCCACTGAAAACAGGTGTGCAGATTTCGCCTAATTCTTTCTAAAAAAACACAACACCATCCCTTTTAACATCCTATATTGTTATACATGGATTTCAGTTGTAATGGATGTGGTTGATGGCATGTGAGTACATTAACTGCTTTATTTTGGGCAAATAATTACTCAATTGTTTGATTTTATTCTTAGAAATCATATTTTGGACATCTGAATGATCAAACTGAAATTCAGAGAAAGACAAATAAACAACAAAGAGCCCAGAGGTGTGTGTATTCGCTTTCTTGCCTGGAATTAGATGTTAAAATCGATATTATTCTCACGTCTGCACGATAACCATGGAGCTACAGCCAGCAGCTTGTTTGCTTAGCTTAGCATAAAGACAAGTTTTATTGTACACGTGCATAATGAAATGTGCAGAGTCTTTTGGCAATTAGACCCTTAGACAATCAGACTCCATCATTGTAAAATATATTTTTAAAGGGGTGAAGAAACAGGACATATCCCCCCATAGAGTCTAGAAACTGGTGGTACATGGCGGTAAGGAGCCCAAAGACCAGACCGAAAGAGTCAACAGAGCGTTCAGCTAGAGGAAGACCCAGGGAGTCGCAGTTGACAGTGACCGGAGGTGGAAGGGGAGGAGGAGGGTTGCACGTTGACAGCAGACAGCAGCAGGGAGAGAAACAGATTTAAAGCAGAGTTGTATCGCTGTGATTGGCTTGTAAAATTCATGGCCAATTCTGATTGGTTTAACTGAAAAGTAAACGCCTCTAAACAGCTGACTTGTTTTAGGAATGGAGTGCAGTGATTGAAGTCATTTGAAGTCTTTCTGAAAGAATTTACGCTGAGCTCCGTTTCAATGAGACAAAGCTCTACAGGCGTTGACTACTTTAATAGTGTGTTACATCCCTCTACTTTTGAAGTGGTTCGTGCAACATCTTATAAATGCTGCAACGTTTAAGTGAGACAGAGAAGACTTGTAAGAAGAAAAAGTACAATAAAGAGAATCACTTTTTTATTAAAACATAACACTTTCCTTCCAGAAGCCAGAAGGACACCGAGTGAGACAAATTCCCATTTTACAGAGTGGGATTGATGTGTGACGTGTCTGTTTGATGGCTTCATCTTCTTGGGTTTTTCTCTTATGAGCAGCAACGATTACTGTGACATTTTAGTGTTACTTTGCTGTCAATCTCAAGAAAGCAACTAACGACAGGAAAGAGTAATTCTGACATGCCAGTTAGTAATACACACCATCTTTCTTTCTTCAGAAGAGATGTTTTTTGGCACAAAAAAGACATTTCCTCATTATGTGATTTACAACAGAGAGTGGAGCAGGCCATTCATGGTGTGCTCCACTCGTGAATTCAAGGCCCTGGCAGTAATTTCAGTTTCCTGTGAAAATTGACTTGGCTTGATGCAATGCAATGGGAATGAGGTGTGAGCGGATCTGAATCCTGGACATTCAGAGGTGGAGGCTCTGGAAAGATAAGAAACCCATCACCCACTAAACAAACATTGTAATCCTCTCCACTTTCATTCTTTCCTGTGAATATGCTCTGCTCCCTCTGAAAAGGACTCACCCAGAGATTATTCTGCGGAATAATGACAGAGCATTCTACAAGTTGCCAATCTTAAGGGACAAAACCATGTGAGAAAAAGCTTGAATGAAATGAAGGATGAAGTGGTTATGTTTTTACAAATTTGGTAGAAAAAAATACAAATAAAATGAGAGATGAACAAATTAAAGATGACCCTTTCCATGTGGTTTCTTGGTGGTAGAAATGGCTTTGTATTTGTGATTAGCAGCCATGCTGTAGCAGAGAGTGCTTGATATACTGGAACTACACAACCCAGGATGCATTATAATTACACAGGAGAACATTCAGTCTACATGTGGCCTTGCATATTATTTTTCCCCTCATGTGTGACCTCTAAAGAATCTTTCATTTTATCTGTCTTAAATAATGAAAAGTCTTTTATAAGAAGACAAAGATTTAGGCTACATATGTCTTGCAATTTATTATTATTTATTATTCATTTGTCATTAATGTCATAAAGTTAAAAATGCAGCAAAATTATTAAACATAAGCATCACTTCAGATTGATTTATTCTTCAGTTCATTTTGTAATGCTTGACCGTCCAAGCAAAAAGAACTGCAGCATGTCAGATGCCATTTGTGTCTTAAACTCATAGATCCATGCTTTGTCTGTAGTTTGCTGAGATTACACAACTCATCAATGGCTTTTTAAACAAGACTGACAATGTGTTTGGATGGCATTGTAACACTTGGATAGACAGTGCATAACCAAAATACTACATGCATCAGAGATTACATGAAATGACAAAACCACACATGGCTGTATCTACAGAGGACAGGATGTTCTCAGTGTGGTTTCAGAGAATTTGGTAAAGAAGAAGTAGATTCAGTTATATTATATTATATTATTATAATGTTTTGAGTTAATGTTGGTAAAGTTGCCTGTTTTTAGGCTAAAAAAAATAATCTGCCAGTTTCTCAACTAGACTTGTATTATTATGATTATTTGGTGGCTTAAAAACTATGATATGGTTATACTAGGGGACACAGACCTGCTTATGATGCCTCATAAAATAATTAAAAAATTAAATGATTTACAGCACTAGGGGGGCATAAATTACAGTACTTGTTTACATCTGGATCACAGATGTGCAGATTATCAGGACTCAGATTCCGGTTCAGGGCATGGTTCAGAGCATGCAGCAAGAGTGTGTTCTTTGGTCATATGCTCCCATTTTGAGTCAGAATATGTGCAGAACAGAACATGTAACAATATTTTATTGGGGCTGTCTGATGAAACTGGGATATACAATTGTTCATCTGAATGATAATGGTAATTGAAACTCTGATGCATGACATTGCTGATGAGAATACACAAGAACACTTTGTCCTGCAAGACATGAACAAAACTAATCAAGCACTCTCGAAATTTCAAACATTTATATTGTTATTATTGTTTGTGGATATCATATAAATCCGTGTGAAAGAAATCAGGTGATGTAAAGATATGAGCTGTAGAAGAACACTGTGTTTGTATGTCTGGCCTCGCAGGGCAACAGACGAAGGACATCAAGATCTCAGCTAATCATTTCTCCTTTGTGGTGGACAGGAAGTTTTTATGGTTTGCAGCTACGGTATAAAGGTGCAAATGTGACAGTTGTAAAAAAAACAGGGGTAAGCAAACTTAGTCATGTTGCCCTAGCTTTGGTTATGTAATAAAGGCCACACTGAAAAGTTAGTCATGATGAAAGCAGTGGTGACACAGTCACCGGAGATTTGCTGCAATAGTGTCCAAACAGGCCAGTCTAAATGTTAGGTGTTTGTTTACCTTCATTTACCAAGATGGATTTCTCTGTGAATCATTGTTTTCTCCTGTTTTGAATTCCACAGAGCTCCTATTTACAGACAAATGAACATTGGTTGTACTTGTGGTTGCTGAAAGCATCTCTATTTGTCCAATATTAATTCCCTGGTGGTACATGTGCTCATTTCATCTGCAATCTGTAAATGGTTACATGGTGAATGACATACATACAGTGCAATCAGCTGTCTGTAATATTGTATGCTATTACTGAACCACTGGAACGCTTACAGTATTGGCTGCATTCAGTATCAGGTACAATACAGTAATGGTCTAACCTTGACTGACTTCTAGATGTGACGTTCAAGACTGTGTATGCATGTGTACAAACAAGGGAATGAGTCTCTTCATAGCTAAAGCCAGAGGAGAACTAGACACGTCTAAAGTTCTGTTGACTTTGTATAATATGGAACATCCTTTTCTCGAGAACTGCACTCTCAATGTTTTAACACCATCCATGTATACATGTAAACACATGTACCCTGTGTACAGGTTCATGGTCAATTGTTTGCAGGTGTGTCTGATATTTTTCACTATCTCAAGTATTCTGGTCAGAGACCTGAATACAGTGTTTAGATGCCACAGTATCCTGGTTTCTTTTGGAGTACTACAAGGTAGAACATGAAGGTTTCTCCAAATCAGGATAAGGTCTTATTTAAATTTCTGAAATTAGGACATCATGTTCTCATTCAATGTTTGTACATGTATGTAATTCGCATGTAACCAACGTACAGTAATTGTGAGCCAGGACGTGGAGCGCTAAAGTACTACAAAGAGCGACAAAGTCTGCTAGGGACGTGGTTGAGGTGGATGGATGGTTCAAACAAACAAACACAGAACTTTCACAGTGGAGACCGCTGTTTGTGTCCTGTGTGAAAGCAAAAGTCGACCTTCATTTTTATTTTTGTTACCTAAGTTATAAAACCACCATAAACCACGCAGATAAGTTATGTAACAAACATACTTTTTTTCTAACTAAACCACTATCTTTACCTAAACCTCACCGAGTACTTTTATTACTAAACAGGTTCTGCAGTGCAGGTGATTGTGCACTGATTGCTCGTCTTGATGGACATTGGCAGGATAACACACGTACTATTGTGCATATTGTAAGATCTGACATACTTTGTAAGATATCAGAACTGTTGTATGAGGATACGTTGGATGTTAACATGACTAAAAAAACATATATCACCAGCATATGAGAGCACACACTGTAAATTCACTAATTAACGCCATTATGGCCACTTTGTGTAGAACTCTTTGTGATTATAGCATCTCGATAACATCGAATTATTCTGATGCCAACAGTTTGTGTTTGTAAAAAAATACTGGAAAAAGTTGAAACAAGATTAACAGCTATTGTGCAATCAATAATTAAAGATATATTTTGTTGATTTAAATCCAGTTTTGTGTCATGCAGTCCGGCACCACAAAGGGAACCCACACACCATTCATCTGAACAAACTGCCCACACCGCTATGACACAGACATGGATTCATCTGCAAAATATCTCTTGAAGTTATTTTTTTTAACAGAAGACAGAATTAGAAATTATTTCAACACGTATAATTATCGAGTATTAAAATGAGTGCAAAATGTCTGCTGAATTATTTTGGTGTCTTATTTTTCACAAAGTTTTCAACCAATCTTGGCTCATTTGAACGCTTAATACAGTAGAAACTTCTCAACAAAGTGAATGTGTTATACACCAACATTACAGTATGCCTTAATGAAGAATTAACACTACAATTTCAAATAACTGACTAACGGAAATATATGTATATTTCAACAATTATAACATCATATTTAGACCAGTTGACACGCAAATAAATAAATGAATGAATGTTTGTTAATGAAATCATATTTTATTATGAATGAAGAAAAAAACATACTGTAAATGTGAAGCCACACACAGAGCCAACTGCAGTACCTCTAACAATGCATGAGAGATGCCGAACAATGTTCAAATATAAGAAGCCGCCTAAGCCAAAATAGAATTTTTGACTTGCACTTACATGCATACTCTCATGAGTTCATGCCTGCGTAACAAGGGAATGAGCATAAGGCTTTATGAGTGTGAGTATGTGCTGTATGTATGTGCTTGTTTGAGTATTCATAATGTCATGTATAATGTCTGTGCAAGTGTTTGTACCAGTATATGTGTATGTGCAAGTCAATCATTCAATTTTGGTGGCTTCTCACAGTTATATACAGTATATTTTCAAAGAATGTTCCAGTCGGGAAAAAAAACATGAAAATGTGATCGGAAGTATTGTGATAAATAATGAGACACTGTAACGTAAAACTACAAAAAATTCAAATTAAAACAATGACTAGGTAAGAAAAGGACTAAAATGAGAACAAAAATGAACACTGCATAAAGACCTTAGTTAGTTGAATCAAGTGTGTTTAGGTAGGGCTGGAGCAAAGACCCCCTAAGTGAATGAGGTGCAAACTCTGAGGTCTTTTATAAGTGAGGTGTACTGCTATTACATATACCATTAATAACAGAGTTTTGAGTCAAACATCTCAGACTGATAACACAAGAAACACTTAACGAGGGCAAATCACTTACATAACAGTACCTTAATGCCATAAAGGTGCGGTGGTGAATAAGATATGACTCTACTATGCACAAAGTGAGCTTACATACTCCAAGTTAAACTATCAGAATATAGTTGTTCTATAAGAAAAGATATGCTGAGCAACAAGCACATAACATTGTTTGATGCACAGGAAGAAACTATGAAAAATAAATTCATAGTTAGGAGGTCTGAAAAGTTGGGCAGGGAGGCCTAGTGGTTAGAGACACTGTCACAGGTTTGACCTCCACAACAGCTACAAGTGTCCTTCACCAAGACATTTAAGCCGAACCTGCTCGATCATTCTTTACCAATCATTTATTAAATGCCGTCAATATGAGTTTTCTCACGGGAGTAAAAAAAAGATGAAACAGACCAGAAAATTTGGCTTGAACCTGCACTTTAGTTACAGACACACATGAGAAGACACTGAGAATTTGTTTTTGTTTTTTAAATCTTTCACTATAAAAATAAGCTTTCCCTCAACCCTCAACACCTACATGTGAAGTGTCCAAATATATACTGTACACCTTTCAATTTCACTGCATTGAGCATAATTCTTAGAACCAAAGATTAAGAGTCTTTTTGGAAAATGTGGATTATTCAATAAAATATTTCTTAGTGGGGCATTATATACAATCCCTCTTAAAAACATGTCTCACAGTGTACTTTGTCCCTTTTATATATATTAGAACATTAAATTCTGTCTTATGAACAAAGAAAATACTGAATTCAATATTATGACATTTAATATTGTAATTCAGAAGTGTAGAGAGAGCCGCACACGTGTGTTTTCCACTTGTCTTCTAACAGCAACAGTCTCAGAGTTTGTGTAATGAATGCTTCTCAAACAACCATTTGCATTATCTCTCAGTGACATCAGTTACTATGTTAGTCCTACATAGGGTGGTGATGGCGCAGTGGTGCCTTTGGTGTGGGAGACCTGGGTTTGATTCCCACTGACATACATCAACCAATGTGTCCCTGAGCAAGACACTTAACCCCTAGTTGTTCCAGAGCAATTGTAAGTCGCTTTGGATAAAAGCGTCAACTAAATGACATGTAATGTAATGTTATGTTATGTAAAATGGTTTGTGCTGTAATGTAATGTAACATGGTTTGTGCTAAGCTAATGGAAGTTAAATACATAAGTCTGGAGACAGCAGCAGGCTCTTGCCAGAAAGAGGCACACATCAGGAGTACTGCGTCTCTTTAGGGCTGGAGTTGTGCTCCCCTGATGTCCTCAGATAATCTAGAACCACAGTAGAAGGGCACTCTTGTGGGACTTGACTTTAAAGCATGAAGTACTCCAGGTTTAGATGGAGCTTCTGCGTTTCTTAAGTCTTCTGTAGGTGTTAATGCTGTGAAGACCAGTGGAAACTGAGCTGATGCCCGAGTGGCGTTGCATGCTGCACACGCAGCCGTTTGAGTGCAGGGTGTTGGAAAAAGCCTCTCCATGCTCCATGTAGGTGTCTGAAGTGGAGAGGTCACGTGGGATGATCATGGGTATGGAGTATTGCAGCTTCTCTCTACTCTTGTACCAAAGGCAAGAGCACATTGATTGGAAGTGTAGCACTTCGGCGTAAACATTACGTAGACCCCGGCTCCCCGACCCACCTCCACCACCTTCAACTGCGCTTCCTCCGCCGCACACAGATGGTGTGGATGAGGAAGAGGCCTGGTCTACTGAACAGTGAATGTGTCCACCCGCCTGACCATTATGAGAGAGCAGAGCCCTCTGCTCAGCGTCTCTCTTCTCGTCCTCGGCGTTCATGGTCATGAACCGCAGCACTGCCAAGTTGAGGAAGGCTCCAATCACAGCCAGGCCAGTCAGGATGTAGATGAAGCTAAATACTACATACTCCGGCTTGTTCTGCAAAGCGTGCTCATTTTGCAGCGCTACATAGTCCCCGAAGCCGATGGTGGTGAGCGTGATGAAGCAGTAGTAGTAAGCATGAAAGAAGCTCCATCCCTCAAAGTGGGAGAAGGCCAACGCTCCCAAGCACAGTGTGCTCATGCAGGATATGAAGCCGATGATCACCATGTTGACCATGGAGACCTCAGTGCGCCTCATGCCAAGGCACCTCTTCAGGCGGTGGAGCAGGTACCTGACAAATGTGTTGATCCGCTCACCCACGCTCTGGAACATGACCAAGGTGAGCGGGATGCCCAGGAGGGCATAAAGCATGCAGAACACCTTCCCTCCATCTGTGCTGGGGGCTGCATGGCCATATCCTGATGGAAAGAAGGAGAAAGGAGCAGGGTTACTAGGGCAGAACTAATTAAATCTACAGTGCAGAGGACAGAGGTCTGAGATAAGAAGGCTGGAGGCTGGGAAAGATGGTCAAACCCAGAGTAGACCAATATAAATGATTTGTGTTCTTTGATTAGCACTTTTTAAAATTAATTTAAAGACTCTTTATTTCACAGCAGCAGAATGCAATTGAAAATGAGAATGCACAGCAGTGTAGTGGGAAGGGACATGTATTGATGTGTATGGGAGAGAGAGCCTGTATAATTCATTAACAATTGGTCTCTGCAGAGTAACTTCAGCTAATGAGTAGATTTGCACCTAATTGGTCCTTACATTTTACAGATCAAATAAACAGGACAGCTCAGGGTGCATTGTAAATAATAAGTCCTTTAATTTTGTAAAATCCCTCTTTGTCCTGCAGTTTTTGGAATCTTTGGATTATCAGAGCCCTACAGCAAAATAAAATAAGTTAGCAGTGTGGTTTGTGTGTGCTTTACTGAGTCTTCGGGAAACAGCCCAAAAAACAAGAATACAAATGGGCCCACAAAGCTCAGAGTTAATTAAGCAACTCCATTGCACAGAACGTGTCATGTCAAAGTTTAAAGAAGGAGCCTTTCAGTAATTTATTTGCCATGAAACAGAGAATGGCTAATAAACCATTATCTAGATAGACATATCGTCGTATAGTCAGTGACTGGAATGGCCGCTTGAACTCATACTGACTCTGAGTAATTTTGTATGCACTCACACTGTGGAGCCGGCAAATTTCAGGATGGATCCCTTTTCAGGTTTACCTCCATTTCAGGTTAAGTGCCAACCTTTTTGTCTCATAACGTAATCCTCTCACTCCTTTTGTCCCACAGGATACGGCGCCCTTGCATGCAACATCATTACCTGCT
This sequence comes from Etheostoma cragini, assembly GCF_013103735.1. Taxonomy (NCBI): domain Eukaryota; kingdom Metazoa; phylum Chordata; class Actinopteri; order Perciformes; family Percidae; genus Etheostoma; species Etheostoma cragini. The sequence continues at coordinate 7,204,859 of NC_048424.1, forward strand.
AAGATATATTCCACACATGTGGACCTGTTGGAACTGAGAGATGATGGCTCTGATAACAATGGGATCAGCAAATAGAAAAGGTTGACCAACAGTTTGAATGTAATTACTCTTGGGTTTGATTTAATTCTTTTGGCTCTGGTTTTATTGTCACACTGATCCGTGCAGTTGAGCCATCCGTCTGTCTGGTGCCAAATCTGTTTAAAGCTTTCCCAGTTGGGCCGCCAAAATGAGAGCCATTACATTTGATGTATCTCCTCATGGAAGGAAAAATCTAACCTGCTCACCGAGCGAAGAGACATTTAGCTTTTTTCTAATCTCATCCTTTCAAGGACATTTCTCCAATTTTGTGATGACACAGAGATGACTGACCAGTACTTTACTCTGAATAGGTATTGACCTCTTGTGGTCTATTTTACCTCTTGTTCTCTGGCCAATTGATGACCTTAAAGATGACGTGTTCCTTATTTGTTCATTTAAACAGATTTTAAACTAAATTATATTTTACACAATTATGTTAAAATAATGCAACTGTTTTCTCATACAATTGAACTCTCAAAAGTTAGGTCAGATTGGTCGGGTATTTTTACCTTTATGGAGAGGCAAAACCTGATAATTTGAATAATTTGTATTACTTTTACTAACCATTTGGCCATTACTTTAGCTAACACTTTTTATTCCATTAGTTTTAGCTTTGTCAACGGCTTATTCAACAGTTTTAGCTATCTATTGTAATTACTATTTTCCTAATTATTATCTTTTCACATCCCCCTGCTGCAACTGCCGAGTACCCATTTATGTGAATTACTGCTGTCCTTTGAAATATGTTAAACTCTTACAACATATAGCAATACAACCACATGAATCCAGTTCTTTTGGCGTTTAATATAATTGATGACTTCTCCAACATATACTGCTACAGAAATGCATAAGTCATGGACAGTCTGCTTCCCCACACTTCAGCTCAGGTCTGTGGATATTAATGTATTCCATTGATCCATCATGAATATATATTAAAATCAGAACTCTATGAAGAAAATTTGAATTATAACTTCCAAGGCACTCCCTCCAAGCTATACATCAGAAAATATTATAATCATATAAATTGCATTTACTTCAACCTTGCACAAGTTCTGAAAATACCTGTGGCTGAATCCAATGGAAATACTGTGTAATGTAAAAACACATTTTCAAGGTCTTCATTTGTTTTCTGTCTTTTGCTTCTCCCATCAGGCAACTTATCAAAACATGTGATCAGAAACAAACTTAAAATGTGTACAAAGTACATGGTTTGCCTTGGCGGAGAGTAAAATAAATGGGCCGTAGGTTCTTTGCCAATGGCTCCCTGCGGATTTGGCCAACGCTGTTTTGTTGGATCATAGCAACAATTTGAATTATTTCTGGGTCAAAAAACATTCAATTGGAGCCCCCAGGAACACGATATAACGTTATCAGACACGGTTTAGAACTGAGACATGGGCTCCGCCACTGCCACGCCTCTTTAGGAGACTAAAGGAGCCCTAAAGTCACCAAAGTAGATATTTGACCAATTTCTCACAAACCACATATCTCCAGAACATTCTTACATTAAAATGTTTCTGACGGACACATCAGAAGAAAATGAACTTTGTTTGAGACCTGTTTCTGTCTCAGGACCAAACTCTCGCGAGATCTGGCAACACAGAGACGCTAACGTCAACCTTCATGAACGCCCTGACAAACTAGCCATTAGGATTGTGATTGGTCTAAAGAAATGCCAACAAACCTGAGCCTGTTTTTCTCCCATCTTGAAATGCTGTCTGGACTAGCCAGACCCTTCTTCTCAGCGCTGTGTAGGAAGGTTTGGCAATGCGAGACTAAACATTGGTCACCAACATTGGTTAACCCTAGCTACCTTAAAATGGAACATGAGTCAGTTTTATTTACTAAAAATACATTTTAAAAGAGAAGAAAAGTGTTATTTCCAAATTTTCCTAATTGAAAAGTTACTCTGTGTCTATGAGTAAATAATGTATGTCCACACATTGACCATTCATCAAAGAGCAGGACAGTGTGTCCAGGTGAACACAGAGGCTGAGCTGCAGGCCTGTTAGGAGCTGTCAACAGCAGCGCGCAGTGTATAGAGACACAGAGACGACCGGAGTGACAGCGGTGCTCGTCAAAAGCAGACGCAGGAGCTGGAGGCGACAAGGCCAGCAGTCTCGCCGTGTGTGAGAGAGTGGAGAGGTCCGCATGACAAGATCACCCTCCTCTGTGCTCACCCGCTCCCCCACAGCAGTGACAAAGTTATCATGAGACAGGATGTCTATGCGGGTTGTCCTGGTACGGAGCATAAAGCCAGCAGCCACGCGCTCTGTTTACATGGATTACAGTCATTGCCACTGGGAGAGGAAAAAAGTGCAGCCTCAAAGATTTAAAAGGTGAAAAAACTGGGGTGCGAATGACATCTAAAGAATCGCACACTCTTGCATTGTCTGAAGCTGAGGCATTAATACTAAGCAGGTTTGGCTGCAACTATTGTCACACATATCATGGAAAGACAGGGAGAAACACAGAGGACACATCTGGGAAATTACAGGCCTTCAGGTTTTTCCTAAGGAAACAGTAATTCCTTCTAAAATTAGCTCAGTTTCTCAATTTATAAGGATTGTTGCAACATATAAAAAGGAGAATCAAAGTCTTTACCGCAACCTGGGGCTGAGTGTCTTATAAGCTTATTTCTATAATGTTCATGTGAAAGAAAATATGGAAATTGCCTAACATTGAAAGGGCAATAAGAGCTTTTAGAAAACGTATTAGGCAAAACTAACAAGCAGCAGAGGCTTGTAAACGTCAACAAAACACAGGTGCACCACAATCTAAACTCTCATTCTCACCTTGCGGCTGCCTCTCATTACATAATCATAATTTACAGCCAATCATTTCAAGCCTCTAGCAACAGGCTCATTTAAATGTTTCAAAGAAATCATTTCACAAAGAGTATAAATATTCCCTTATTATATCCTTTGCCATTCTTAAACACTACCAATATAATTTAATAATATAATGATATAACAATATGATTTAATTTCAAGTCTTGAACACATTTTATACTGTCTAAATCATTTTACAATTTTGAATTCTCTTGTTCATTTTAGCAGAGGGGCATAAAGCTTTGTTCAGTGCTGTGCCATATAAACCCTCACTCAGATTTTCTAATTAAAAATTGTCTTCCAACACTGCTCACCTGTAGCAAAGCAAATAATACTGATGCTGGATGTTGTTTCACCTTTCGGTCCTGGGAGTTCTAGTTTGTCTCCAAAGATGACAGCTCAGTGCATACAGCTCGTTTCTCACAGTATCCGCCTCTAAAATACATCCCCCACTACTCCAAAGTCCTCATTATACTGATTAATTAGGCAGGGATAATACAGGCTTTGGAAATACATCAAAGAATGGCATAATGTGCCTGTCGGGGCTCCGGTACTCTGTCACTCAATTCAATTTTCATTGATTACAAGGCACCATTTGTTCTTGCCAACAAGATGAGGCGCACCTATTCATCAAGCACATCACCTCAGCTAATGGGAAGGATTGCGAAAGAGATGGGGCATTTATCACAGGCTAATTTATTAGGAATTTGTAAAAGAATGAAGAAGCTGTTGAAATTCATCTGTGAGTTAAAAAAGAGGCAACATGCAAGCAAAAAACCTCACAGGTGTGATTTTAAATGCCAAAAATAAAACATGAAATACAAATACTGTATGTGCCCACCAGTGGGGCCAGGGTCACAAATTATGCAATGAAACATGGCATGTTATATCCACATACATCTAACAAAAAGTTTTCACAGAGTCTCTGGGGAGGATACTTCAGGATGTGGATTTGGTAACTGAAATGCTGGGGGCAGCGTTGCTCTCTGGGGTGCAGTGGTGACTGATAATGTCCTCAGACATCTCTGCACCCTGGAGACCAGCCAGTGCCACGCGGTATAATACACTCATCAATGTGTGTGTGTGTGTGTGTGTGTGTGTGTGTCAGGGTTTCACTCCAGATCTCACTCCAGAGGTGTAAACAGTAGCTGAGTGGATACAGTTTTATTTGCGTACTTGCACAAGTATAACGAACAGATAGCATCTCATGTTTTGATTCCTTTGGGCGCGTATTTGCTGTTATGCATTTATAAAGGTTTTGTCTTTTTTTAAAAGCTTTTTGACTGATATAAGTTATCTTTTTAACAATTAAGTGTAAACGTATCTTTTATTCAACTGCTTTTAACCAATTGAAAACTTATGTTGTGCACTTAAACATTTTATCAACCCAAATTAAATGTATTCAAAATTTGTCCGAATCTAAAATATTTTAGAATTATGGGGGAATTTGTATAAATGATGAGCAATTTATCCAAAGGACTTTCATTTGATTGATTGGTGCAGCCATTGCAAACCTCTCTCTCTCTATCTCTCTCCATCTCTCTCTCTCTCTCTCTCTCTCTCTCTTGGGTTTGAATATGTGTCACTTAGTGAATATCATAGAGCTTCAGTTAGGAGCTGGAATAAACTGATAAAAAGGTATAATATTTACATTAACTCTATAACATATTGACCACAAATAATCTAGCATACAGTATAACAAATTATGATGACATTGTTTTCTGTGCTTTTGGTTATTAAAAAGCATCTGCGGCTGCTTGTAAAGCTTGTTGCTGTAAGTGCGTAACTGAAGGTGACTCAGACATTTTGATTAACTCAGAGCTTCTCTCATCTGGATTATGGCCGTTACATACTGTGAGGACACTGTTTGAAGAGCTTTAAGGGGGGGAAATCAAACAAAAAAGTGTAAAAGTAAGCAGGATGAAAGAGGAAATTATGACCTTTAGAAAAAGCACTGCTGTTAAACAGATTTGAGAACCAAAACACCTATTCAATAATAAAACACACACATTTAGAAGGAGTTTTTGATAGATTATACACCGGGGTTGAATGACATTTAAATTTCAAAAACCCGCTGACGACTTAAATTTGAAATACCGTGCCGGCACAAATCCACACGTCAGCAGTTAGTTAAAAACTCTTATTGAAGCTGAGGAACTGGAGCAGATGTGATTATTTACAGCTCTACTTAGAGGACATTACTGTCATCACTGTAGTGGTCAGTAAACAAATTCCTTCTGCAGAGCTGATGTGTGCTCAGAGGTGTTCTACAGACTCACAACATTCAGCCGTATATGGCTAGCCTAGTTCTTCACTGTACAGGTGGCCCGAGCAGCCGTCCCGGCATGACGTCCCTCTTATCAGCACTTACACCATCCCCTAAAATGTTGCGTAGATTGGGGAATGTTCTGTACAACCGTGCAAATAAACACGATCATGTCATCCATTTGGTACAGGCTGTCTTTGAGCAGCAACCCACTCTGCTTCCCAGCATGCCTTTACACAGCTGGCTTTCATCTCCAGCTGTGTCTGGCTAAAGATAACATTACACAATCTGACAAGGTGTAACTCTTGTCCACTTGTAAGCATCCAGGATTTCTACACATAACAACAAACAAATAAAATGTTACATCAAAAGTCGACTGTGATCCTGTATTTCCCACGCATGACGTCCAGTCTCCATCTGAAAGGTGGACCCGGAGACCCCTATTAATTCTCAGTCACAGACACCCTAAACTCCAGACAACCTCGTCATTGTTTATTCAGGCACTCAAACACAAGCTCTGGTCCTCCCACTGCCCTCCATTACACCATCCGGCTTTTGACCCATAAGGCATTGCTGACAGCTGCTGTGTAACGTCTGTGTGTGTGTGTGGGGGAGGGGTGTGTGTGTGTGTGTGTGTGTGTGTGTGTGTGTGTGAAAGCAAGGAACTCTAGGAATATGTTTGATTGGGGAAATACATATCAATGTTTAAAGTCAGCATATTTGCTTTATTCATTTTCAATGAGTTATAAATTAGACAGAAAACTTTTTTTGTTGTTGTAATATTCTCACTGCAGTATTAGTTAGTCAGCCAGCAGAGGTGAAAAGCTAATTAGCAACATTTGGTATCAGTTAATCAAGTTATTTGTCATGCAAAAATTACAATCTACCCCAACTGAAGCAAAGTTCGTCCCTATTTGCTTTCTAAGTAACGAGAATAGAGAATAGAAGTCGATTTACATGTAGAGGACTGACGAGCGACAAAAACATAAGAGAATGGTCAAAGGTTGAAAATGTTTTACTTCATGTAAATGAAAAAACAGCGATTCACTGGTGGACAAGTTTAGTCTTCAGTAGGTAGAGATAAACATCTATGGGGCAGAAGATAAAGTTCTTTCATGACACCTCGGAATATCAGGAACCGCCCCCGTGATTACGTTGTTTTTCCGACTGCAAGCGTTCACATCGTCGGGTTGCGTGTTCTTCTTCTGTTATATTGGTGTTTGGCATAACAACTTGTTGCATTACTGCTACCAACTGTTGGGCTTAGCCTAGAGCATCAGGTGTGGGGAAAAAAGGAGGCCACAATAACAAAAGGACACCCCAAAGCTTTTCAATTACATCTTACTTTTCTCACTACAGTTTGTACAAGAGCTCAAAATATAGGCCTACTTGACTTGAATTGGTTTACTTGTTGCTGGCAATAACACCCAACCTTCATAACTAATTTAAGTTACTCTGTTAAAACCAATACATGACTACAACCTAAATCAATGCTATATTTAAGACAAGTTTCTAACCATTCAACACAGTTGAACGATCGTCGGCCTTGAATCTGTCTGTACGAGTCACCAACTGGAAAACTGTTAGATAAATCTAGCCCCAGTTTCCCACTTCTGATCCCCACTTGAAGTGACTGATGATGTTTTCACTGGTAAAAATGATTTTCCAGTGCCAATGAACGCACAGTATTATTGCAGCCACTTTTGTACGTCCCTTACCTCTAAATTTGCAGATTTAAACAGGACAGATGCTGCTAAATTTGTTCTCTTTCAGTGAATTTTGCAGCAGTAAAATGACATCCTAATGCTTTTGTTCTTGCTACCAACAAACAGTCATCATTCACAATGCCACAACAGTTCTTGTCACAAAAACGTAAACATGCAAACGTAGTATTATTAACTAGTGACCAATACTGTTGTTTTTCTGGTGATGACAGTTTCTATAACCAAATGTAGATAAACAAAGATTTGAACAAGGTATTTTTTTAGATTGTCATTAACCAAAACAAAGCATGTTATGGTTGAACACTATCCTGTCCACTATCAGTCAACGGTGGTTTCTTTTAACCATGACGGTGAAAGCTTATCCTCTGTGGTGTCAAAAAACACTTACACGTATTATGTTGTACCTATTGTGTTTGGCTACGGTGTAAAAATTACAATAAATAATTAATCACAAGAAAAGGAGGGCAGTTACAATCAACATATTTTGTAGTTTAATGTGGATGCCTCGTTGGAACTGTCGTGTGGCAGGTGGTAACTAAAGGTTTCCCACAAAAAGAGCAAAAATATTTTAACAATGTGGCACAGTTAAAGCTCATATTGTATAATTTAACATGTATATCATGATGGTTTTTAAAAACTAAACCAAATTTGGCAGGTGGAGCAGGTTGTCTAATGGCAGGGTTGGGGGTTCAATCCCCGGCTCCACCTGAATATGGCGTGACAGTGTCCTTAAGCCCTGAACCATACTGCTTCGATCAAGAAATTCAAATTTGACTGGGAGTAGCTTTAAATTACATTAGATATCAGTCATTTTGGCAGTATATGATGTTTGTAAATTGGCTTTCCAACTTTGATAAGAATATTTGCAGGCATGCACGGCTGTAATATTCAGTACTTGTAATCTGGGCCATTTTAGCTTGTATGGTGGGCTGATAGAAAATAATAGGTGGCCAACTTGTGTGTTCAGTAGCCTAGACCACGTAGAGAGCCCCAAAAAACCTGGCAAAACACAGCTAACAACCAGAGGGTTGTTAGAGTCAAAATCAGATGCAAACTCCTGTCATCGTGCCCTCAGGCCTCACCAGCTCATGGCTGTGTGTTTCTGTTTGGGGTGTTTGGATGTGTTAAATTCAGAAAATGTATTCTTTTCTATCACATTCTAATTTATAAAGAACAACCTGAAGCAGGGAAATTAGGAGGTTATAAAGCAGCATTTCCAAGTTTGCGGCTTTCCTCTGACTTGAGTCAGTGGAGAGAAGATTGATTCATCCTAAAATAAAATTAAAAAAAATCCATCATCAAGATTTGAACATAATCAACTCCATACCACGCCTTTTGATTGGATGAGCTCAGATCTGAAATAAAATTAAAACCTAATCAAGTGAGACTTCTCACCATAGCCAATATTTAAATGGCAGTCTTATTCAGATCCATCTGTCAGCATAAGGCTTGTTAATAGGCTTATAAAATAACGATTAATCACACAACAAATGTAAGTCGTTTCGGATAAACTACAGTTAATTAACAAATGAATGTAATGTAATGTAGGTCAAGCTATGAGCTTTTGCTGGCAGCAAAGCATTCACAAACTGGGAGAAGGGGTAACTTTGAACCGTAATTATATGTTTGATATCTGTGCAACGGCACGGACAGGTCTGCGGAGTGCGTTTCTTCTTAAACACTACGAGAAAAGATATGATTGGGTTGGAAAGACACACGTTTGGGTGGGCTGAGCTCATAACCTGCGCCGGGCCTTGCTAGGAAGGATGTAAGCCGTGTCAACTTCAACATCACTCAGTTGTTGCTGTCAGCAGACTGTAAAATAGTAAGAATAATCTCTCTAATCAAACTTTCATTATAAGCCCCGGCAGTGAATGACGAGCTTGTGAATGAGTACGAGAGAGAGAGAGAGAGAGAAAGTACGAGATGTATTTACCACAAGCAATTTGATGTAACGCCAGAGGAGACAGCACATTGGCAAAGCGTCTGTCTGGGTTCATGTTAACTCGGTTACACCTGTGTGGGGTCCACATTGGGGCTGGGAGCATGTGCTCTCGTCCAGCTCACAGCTGAGGCTCAAACATTAAAGTACCACAAGCCTGAATAACAAAGCATCCAGCAGTTAGATAAGAGAGCTGTGACTCTGCTCCTTAAAACGTATGGGCTGCAGAAAACCCTCTCATCGTCACGCAATACACCCACAACATTCACGTTTTCTGTAGAAGCAGTTCCATCAAAAGCACCAGTCTGTGTCTGTGTGTGTCCGACCATCCTAGTTTTATGTTTTGCTTTCACTGTGAAAAAAACTCAGGGTCTATTTCGAAAGTACTGGTTCCTTTTTAGGGGATATGAGAGGAAACCTTGGCATGCATCAGTTTTCCATGAGGTCAGTAAGCAAGGCATTCCAAGCAAGTGTGAGATCTCTGGGAGGGTTAGCTAATTAAATAAATCAGGTGATTTATGTACCTGATTTGTTGATGTGGACTTGTTTTAAAACTCTCAACACAGCTGGACTAAAATTGGGTTCATATACACATATAATGTACACAACGGCGAAGCAGGGGGAGGAGGAGGAGGAGGAGGACGGAAGGGTAGGAGAGGACAGGAGGGATGAAATATGAACGGAAAAAAGCAAGATGAAAGGATAACAAACAAAGTTGAAGGAAAACAGAGTGTCAATACATAACTTGCTCTATACTGGCATAAATGTATGGAAAGATCCATTAAATAATGCATATTTAAAGCTTTAAAACTCAATTTAGATGGCAGGAAGTCTTTAATTTGTAGTCATTGTTAATGTAGGATCTGCGATTTCTTTCCAGGCTTTAGAAGGTCAACTCAAATAACAGACGTATCTGTTTCAAGTGCTCCATTCGGGTTATCTGCTTTAAAAGTGTGCCATTGTGGGCACGAAGACAGAAGGAGTGAAGAGAAAGTGAGAACATCTTGTGTAAAATGATACTGGAATTTGAAATGGTTTCGCTAGAGAAAAAATGCTAAAACCCTGTGTTCAACAGCTGCCAGGAGTGCAAAACATGATCCTTTCACTGCCAAGAATGACAACAACTTATGTCAAAACGAGCAGAGAGTCCTATTATTGGACCACCATTTCCATAATGAACCTAGACCAGGGATCCCCAACCACGCGTAAAAAATAAACGGAGGGGAAAACAGTCACTTTAAATGTATTACAATGTTGTTCAAAGTGAATGTTTCAGTAGTACCTTTCCGGCACTTTCATTGACATGAATGACTTAGCTCTTTTGACTTTGATACAAGAAATCCAAATTCAAGTTTTTATTCTTCCCTGCAAAGCATCTTTGAGTCCTAGAAATGCGCTGTATAAATGTGATGCATTAATATTATTTCTATTTATTTTTATTATCATCAATAACAGTGACTTCAGGCAGAGCTTCTGGCTTAGGGGCCCCTTGACCACCTGGGCCTAGTAAGCCTGCTAATCCACCCATGGATAAATGGTTAGTTGGCTTAAAGTAATAGAACATGGTTGAAATAAATAGCAAGTATCAAAATAGCTACATCAACTAAATATTATGGCTTAATAGCTAGCCAATAATACTGAATAAACCATTTAAATAACTATTTCAAAGTATGGAAGTAATGGTAAAATGAAGCGAGACATATACTATAAATGGTTAGTTTGCTAAAAGTAACGTTAAGGGATAAACGGTTGAGATAGATAAAAGTATTACATAAATGGTTTAAATGGATAACGAGTTGAAATGGTTGCCAACAGTAATGGATAAATGGTTAAAATAGTAATAGTTAAAAGCTAGTAGTAGCCTAGTACCAAAACTTGACAAAACTGAGCATAATTTTGAGAGTTCAATTGTGGACACAATATACATTATTGATAATGTTATCTCATATATATCATTCAGTTTAAAGTCAGTTCAAAAGAACAAATTAGGGACACAAATGTTGAGTAAGGAGTTTATCTGACGGGCTGTGGGTTCAGTTGGGAAGCACTTGCCTAGACTACACTGGGCATAATTGGTCACAGATGTCACTGCTGATGATGGTGGTGAGGATGACGAGGATAATTTTATGTGGAATATAAAAAGAGCAGAGACACACTTCCATCTAGGCTAGGAACTGGGCCAATTGGGAATCAGTAGATGATTGCTAATTCACACACTATTAACAGCCTGTGATCCAGTTGCACTGCAAACAAGTGTTTTGTATATGCACACACACGTCATGGTGAACAGCTGATACTGTTGACCATAAACCACATTTTATGGTTGTTGATCCTGACACACTCTGTGGGGTCTATGCGGTCCATTATATGAGAAACTGCACGTGAAAATAGTCCAGCTTGGTGTAAGAAAATTAACAAAACAATATGTGACAAGGCTGCTATAATTTGACATGGTTACTTTGTGCCCTGCCTTGTGATTTCTGGTAATTTGGACTGCAACTGGGTAATGTTTTATTCAGTTGAACGCTCTTTTTAAAAATAGCTGCTGCTTGTCTTACTGTTTCTATTTCTTTTCCCTCACCCACATTCATTTTCCTTCCAGTTCTGACTCCTCTCTCCATATATTTCTATGTCCCATCAGTCTAACTCCGACATATATTTGCTCTTTTTTTGCAGCCTCTGCAGCACAGTCACCTATCTATGTCACCTGATTCCTAATATATATGCGTACACACTCTGGCCCGTGTTCAGCTGCTCTCAGGAACAGATGCTGTCCTAAACTGACATGTGCTGGTGAAAGGGGAGGCACCACATAACACACACAGATCAGTTTACACAGCAAAAACAAAGACAATATAGAAAACCCTGGATTTAATGAGAAGAACAAACATAGGCACAATGATAAACATCAGCACCTATTTACACAAAGAATTTTGAGTTGAAAATGCAACCAGAAATTACATATCGCAGTGTCCAGTATATTCTTGTCATTCTTATGTTGTTGCTTTTTACTTGAGCCCAAAAAGTTAACAAGTCCAATTGACAAATAACAAGAAACTATAGTTCAGCAAATAGAAATTAGAGTAAATGTAGAAACTGTGAACATTACATGAATTGTCCACAAAAGATAATTGTCTGTCTCAACTGTATGATGTCCCACTCAACACTTATCTTAATGTATTATGAACACAGCACATAAACATTTTCTTAAACATTTACAACATTATAAACATGTTTAAGATAGATTGATAGATAGATAGATAGATAAACCAGAAGCTGAGCTTTAGAGGTGTTAGTAGATAGTTTTTGTTACTGTAGGGCAGAGTGAGACTAGTCGTTTATCCAAGTCTAAATGCTAAGCAAAGCTAACAGTCTCCAAACGGTAGTTTCATTTTTATACAAATTTAAGAGAGTGTTATCGCCATAAATGTCAGGAAATGTCTAACAAAATTTCAGACTTTTTATTGGCATGGCTTTCTAACAGTACTGATTAAAACTTGGCTAACTAAGATCAAAGGAAGGTCCCATGTTACAATAAAAACTGTTGACATTTTATAGATTTGATGAGTATTCATAGTGCAATAAGGTAAATAGTTTTGTTTATACAAAAGGCATTGTGTTTCAACTTGTTAATAGCTGATACACTAAATGTAAGAAACTGTAACCATGAAATATTTAAAATAAAAATATTTTTACAAAAGCCAAGCACTTGTAAATAAGGAACTCGTAGGAAACACTTTATTCCTTTTTCAGCACCCTTCAAGTCCGGGATCAACTTAAAGAATTTATTTGGCTTGTCTTTGAACTTTTAAATGAATTAAGTTGAGTAAGAAAGGGTTAGTTACAGAAAAGGAGGCTGATATTAAACTCTCACTGAAGACACACAAACAAACCCATATGGTGAGGACATGTGTGTGCGCTTTGTTGCAAACACACACACACACACACACACACACACACACACACACACACACACACACACACACACACACACACACACACAGTGTTTGTCGTCCTTTGACAATTGCTTTCTACTGGAGACATGAGTGCCCATCAACGTCCTGGCGGGGCTGTCTGACTGGGCTCGTTGCCACTTTGTAAAGCTATCATATATCATGCAATGTGATGCACGAGGCTAACGCTTGCACCTGGCTTAATGACCAAATGCAATTAAATTAAGTAATTGATCTTGTTAGTGTGTTATATGAACCCCCTAATACTTGCTGCGGCTCCTGGCCCTTCTCTGAACTGTCTGCGGTTTTTCTGATTATTTTATTGTTCTACTGCAACACTGACAACGTAGCAAAATACAAAAGCTATTTGACTTATGCTGTTTGAAATGAGAGCCTAATTCATCTTTCACAACACAGACTCAATGCTGATTGATTTGTTACAATTGTCTGAAAATCTGCAGTGAACTTAGTGAGATCAACCCTCGGAAGGCTGAGGGAGCGAGTGAACAACCTCGATCCAGAGGTGACTTTCACCCACAATGCATTGCAATTATGAATTTGCTGCAAGACATAACATCCATGGTTAGGTGGCAATGATGTACAACCGCTAAATCTCCTGTTGCTGACCACCAAAGCAAATAATAAATGTAATACATGTCCACTTTTGTTTTCTCATTGATAGCTTAATATTTTACTGAAACATGCAGTATAACTATCAGTTGATATGTACTTTATTTCTATTATTATTTCCAACATTATCTGCATAGAAGAAATTCTGTTTTTGCGAGATATGGCCTAAGCATTAATATGATTAATCATGGTACAGATCAACAACTTTCTAAATCAGAAACTCATGCACCTGCAGCCTTATTAAAATGAATGTGCAGGTATTTATAACATGTAAAAAGCTGTAATATTTTTTATAAATATTTTTATACAAGCACTCCTTTACAGTAAGGAAATTCCATGACATTAGCAGACATAAAATGAACATAATAACTGGGATGGAATACATTAATTAAGAAAAAATAAGATTAAAAATAAAACAAACTTGAAGCAGCTGTGCTAGGCCTACAACTGTCGGTCGATCCATATAGTCTGGGTTGAAAGTTAACAAGGGCAGGTGATTTCCATTTCAATCCCCTACTCCCCCCAGCCAACTTTCCTTCTGCTCTCCAAAATTACTTCATATCAAGTGCTGAGGGGAAGTGAATGAGGGCCCGTTAAAACACTAATGAAACGCAGTCTAAGTGTTCATCCCTGTTGAACTGATCTTAAACAGGTTGCGTTTTTTTCTACCTTTCATCCCATAATATTACATACAAACATGTGTCCTACATGTGGACAAACTTCTAATCAAACCATGTAGAGTGTTAAACTTCGTCCAAACTATTCCTGAAGGACCATCAACTTTACACTGTCACCTTGGCGATGTAGCCAGTGCCTCAGGCTGCCCATATGGCGGGAGCATCAGCTCCACCTCCGCTCAATCTGCAGGTCCACCTTACCAGACCTGTCTGCAAATCCATCCGTAGCATTTGTTTTAACCTAGATGGAGAAGTGGATGGACGAGGTATATTGCATCAGTGCCATTGTGACCTTGATATCTTTTGATTCAATTTCAAGCAGGTCAGTCAAACAACATGTATTTATTATCATGCATCTTGGACATACAGCAGGGAAATGTGTGTAATTTGGCTTATTTTTTTCAAAGGATGTCTCAACTTGTTATGTTATCCGGTGATATTTATTATGTAGAAACTCAGACAGTCTGGAGGATAAAACCAATATAATGAGGGCACGCAAATATCACTTCAATTGAGTTTATGTTCTAGCCTGATATTCATCAAGAGCCCAAACAGCAAGACTGTCCCACTGATTCAATAAATCATGACACAGCTACAATGTATTTAATATGAATTCAACAATTTGTCTCGTGGCACACAGCAGTTATTGTTAGCTGTTAGCCGTTTTTGTGAAGCAAAAAGACGAGCTTGTGGGACACATTGTATGTATTGTACATTACACACATTGGCTTCTTTTCATTCTAAAACTAGAATATGTCACAATGAACTTGTTTTCTCTGTGAAGAATGACACAGTAACCAAAGACCATATATATCACTAGCCTTTACTGTTTTAACGCTGCAGTGATAGCCGGTAGGTTCACTGGTAAGCTGTAAATGCCTCTATTTGAGCACCAAAGAAGGAGTTTAACAGCTCCCGGCTCTGTACTTGGATCACTCCAAAGTGGGAGATGCTGCCTCATTAAAAGAAGAAAAGAAGTTTAGTGTATTAAAAACAAATACATATGATTACTCAGGGTCTTCATTTAATCAATTTTTCCCACTATTAGACAGAGGAAAGTAATTTTGGTGACTCTATAATATTTTTTCACATTAAAGAGCCCTATTCTTAGTATGCATCCGTTAAGTGATCTGCAGTTAACGGGAACAGACATAGTGAACGCTGGGCAGAAATAAGTTGACTTTCTGTACCTAGTAGGACATTGTTCTCTATACTGGTGGCTGTTAAAGTCACCAGTAACCAACAGTCACAAACAAAAATGGTCCCTCACTGTTATGGTTTAATGGCCTTTATGCTATGCTTTGTTCATTGAGACCTAATCCCCAGGCAAGAAGGAGGATGTTGGAAAATTCTGCAAAAACATTTATTTGACATCAAATGTTAACATTTTTAAATATTTGATTGCTAGCCATGGCAACTAAAGCATGGTTAGGATTAGGGAAAATGTGGAGGACTCTTTTTTTAAGGAGTTTACTCTGCAATGCAAATGGCTTCTGCAAATAAGGTAAACCTGGCTCAACTTTTGCTGCAAAACAAGGCACTGTGTTGGCTAATTAAATGTGTGTGAGCACATCTTCCTGGTAGATGTGAACACTGCATTTTTACTCTTGCAATCCTGATAACTTTCCAGAGGTGATGGAGGGATGAATGGAAATACATGAGGATCTGGATGGATGTGATGTGCAGCGAGGCTTCTGATAATGCGAGGAACACTGGGTACTGGATGTGATGAGAACTGGAAGTCAATTGGGCAGAAGGGGGTCACAAATGTTCCGCACTGACAGCAGCAGAGACGAGAACGGTTTAAAAGTTTTGACAGCAACAATATGGTTAGCTCACAGAGATCATGACAAATTCTGGTTAGTTTAAAGCTTTAAAACTTTTTGATATTAATAAATATCTGCTACATTCATGCCATTGCCAAATGAGCTGATACAAAGCTAATTAAGACTATTAGCTCCCCACAGCTCGCTCTATATTTCTCAGGATGGCTATGTTCAGATGATTGGGTCATCCGGTGACTTTCCCACGCAGAAGCTTGAGTGAAGATAATAACCTCTTTTAAAAAAGTCCATCATGATTTTTTAATCATAGTTGCTTGAAATGCATCTTTGACCAACCACACAGATAAACCCCCAGGTGTGGACAGCCTTGACGGTAAACTCCTTAAATTGGTTGCAGAAGTAATTGCCCCCGTTATCTGTCCTTTTTATAAACCAAAGTTTAAGTGAATGTTTATATCTTCAAAGATGGAAAATTGCCAAAATAGTTGCACTGTCTAAAAATGTAACGTTAGCATTATTGAGGTCAAATAGTTATCCTATAAGCTGTAAAATAGCAAGAAAACTAAAAAAAGAGAGATAGGTCCCATTAAGCTGCAGTTGATGCAGGGTATGGTATGTGAGCAGATTATAGAATATTTTTCTTTGAGTGATTTAACCACTGATTGTCAACATGCATAGAAAGGGACACTTGACAGCTACCGCTCTAAATCATATGACTGATGACTAGCTGAGAGATGTTGAGCAAAAGAAACTAGTCGTTGCTATTATGCTTGATTTTACAGCAGTGTTTGATATCCTTGATCATAATTTACCATTGAAAAAACACTTGAATGTCATGGTTTCTCTCAGTCAGCAATGTTATGGATGAACAGGCAACAACTAGTCTTTTTTTTATGGTAGCTACTCGGATGTTGGGGCAGTGACCAGTGGAGTTCCCCAGGGGAGTTGTCTTGGGCCGCTGTTACACTATTTTCACAAATGATTTATCACTTGTTTGAAATAAGATCAGTATATCACTATATGTGGATGATTAAACTATTTATATGTCTTCACCTACATTTCATGAGTTAAACAACATCCTATTACAGGAGCTGCAATCAGTGGTTAAATGGATGAAGAAAATAAAAATAGTTATTAATGTTTCAAAGACAAAAAGCATGCTGTTCGGTTCAAATTATACTCTTCATAATTAACCTGAGTTAAAGCTATGCATAAATTATATATCTGTTGAACAGGTCCATGAGACCAAACTTCTAGGAGTTATTTTAGATAGCAAATTATGATGGACAAAACATATAAATAACATGGTTGTTAAGATAGAAAGTGGGATTTCTGTTGTTAAAAGATATGCACCATATTTGTCACAAAGCTCAACCAAAGTAGGAATTAAGGCTTTAATATTGTCTAATCCTGACTATTGTTCAATGTTATGGTCTAATGCCACTTATGAAAAAATAAGAAAAATGCAAATGGTGCAAAATAGAGCCGTGTGTATAGCACTCAGGTATGGCTATGTAACAAAAGCTACTAAGATGCACAAATGTTTAGGTTGGTTATCTGTAAGAAATAGTTTTCTCTACTCATGTGTATTTTTTGGAATATTCCTGTAACAAAGAATCACTCTATTTTGTATAATCATTTACACAATTTAACTATATATATATATATATATATATGAGTGTTTAATTGTGAAATGTGTCCTGAGAGGATGAAAGAGTTGTTGTGTGACAGTAGCATGTTGATGTGTTCAACGTGAATGTAAGGAATGCCCGATGACTGCACTGATGGAGCTGTCTATGTGCCTGCCTGTGCCTATTTTGTTATTTAATGTGACTTGTTATGAAATGATAATGTATGTTTACCTTTTGTGTCATAACTTTTGTTTTCTTCTTCTTATTATTATTATTATTGATGTATTGCCACATTTTCAAGATGCAATGCAGGAGCTAATGAGGATCCTATATAAATCGAACAAACTGTTTCAATACTACTTGATGCAAATTGCCAATAAGAAATATTCTAGCGCTGTTATTCACCAACACACAACCAGCATGTGAATATCAGGTATATTTCACAGAAAATACGTTAGCACCCTGTTGTCTTAGCCCGAACTTGGCACAAGGTGCTTGTGTTTTTTTTGGATGGATATTAAATGTGTACTCATAAGCTCGCACTCCAATGGCGGCCCTCAGGGGTAAACACGACTCACCTATCACGGTTATTGTTATTACCATTAGGCCTCAGTGTTTGACAGTCTACTTCATACAGGTTGGCTTGTTGGGAGATTAAGCAGATGCTGGAAACAAATGAGAAAACAAATTCCCCTGGGAGACAGTATATATGCAAGGTGAGCTACAGTCACTTGGCACTGTCTGACCAAATTATTCCACTGCTCTGAGCCAGTTGGAGTAGCATAACGTTAATAGAAGCCCCGGGTTAGCAAAGCATTCAACACCAGGAAAAGGCTGGAGCCGTCACGAGCCGGTGAGTTGTGAGAAAATCACTTCAGGTTGTTATGATAAGGAAGACTATGAAAGCGCTCCATTTTTTCTATGAACCATAAAGTATTAGTATAAGCTTCTCACCTCTCACCTCAGTGTTTAGACGCTTACCACGCTCATGAGGAGCCAACCGTGCTTGATGTGGAAAGATTCGTTTTTTTGGCACATGCATGTAGTGAGGCAGCTACTGAGGCTCCTCCACGATCCCTGGATAGTGGAAAGACAGCTCAGTGCTTTGGGCACATAATCAACATCCAGCCGGATGGTATAAGGCCTCCCCCCCCTTCCCCCTGCTGTCTGAGAGAAATGTGTGTGAGAACTGCATTTCATGAAATTGTGAGTTCCTCAGGGAAAGCAGCTGTGTAGAGGCTTTTAATAGTAGTGGAAGCTATAGTTGTGATTTTGGTTGTTGATCCCCCATAATGCAGCTTCAATTGCTATTTTGATTACATTTTTAATTTGAGGCAGCTGACAGTAACTTGTGTTTCATTTGTCAGGTGATTGTTTTTCAGATATTGCGTCTCACAAACTTGGCTTTGGTAAAACAAGCTGTTTGTTCGTTTGTCGTGACTACATCAGCAAAGTGGCTCTATACAGTGGATCTAATGCTTAACAAAAGGGGTAAAAAGAGTTCAAACACACAAGGACACACAGATACACACCACACGCACACCAATGTACACATAATGAGCTTCTCGGTGCAAATGTCCCATCAGCATTCAGACATTTCTCTGAAAAATAAACGCAGACAATTTGCAGTTCAGTGTGGGCTAAAACATTGTTTCTCTTAAGCATCATTAAGGGAAACATCTAGTGCCTTCTCCAACATTTCTGCATAATTTGCCAAACACAATTTTACGTCCTTTCAGTCAGTTCATATGAATTGACTTGGATCTTTTTTGGGGAAATGCTTTCTAGCCTATGAACTGCAGCATCATGGACAAAAAAAACATTTAATAACAGGGACTAAATCTCTGGAGAGACAGAATATTGTTGAGTGTCATAAGTGTAAGTTTGATTATTGACCTGCAGTGTTTCCATTATCAGTCATATTTTACTGATAATAGCCAAATCAGAGCATTTACACACGCCCAACTGTCCTTACAGAAGCCACATTTTGTTAAATGTACAATATGCAATTTTCTGCCGCTAGTGGTCTCTCAATTAAGAACTTTTTATACATTGGGAATACGTGAAGAATTATGGGAGATGTTGGAAGTTTTCATTGTTAAACACCAATGTGAATTTATGTCATTGTTATAAAATAGCTGCAGTTTCCCCAGCGTAACTGCGTTTTTTCTTGATTTGATGCGAAAAGGGGAGTATTTTGACATGAGATTTTTGGCACAAACACTGGTAATGTGAATGGAGACATAACTTTACAGGGGGCCGCTGTTCTGACTCAGGTGCCTGAGGTCTGATATGGTCTGTTTCCCAAAAGTTTTAACTACGACTAGCATTGTTAGTACCCGGCACTGGATTAACTGCTGGTCAGGTTTGGATTGCTGTATTGACAGTGGCTGGCTGCTAGCCTTTA
>NC_048424.1:7224881-7284073 GCF_013103735.1 Etheostoma cragini
ACAGTAATATATATATATCATTTTACTTTTTATTTTATTATATTTTATTATACTGACTCTATATTATCAATCAAGCAGTTATAATTACTTTTAAATATAATGGGATGTTTCAGATATTGACTTTAGTTTTGACTGCAGTACAGAGTCCAGATGTTGGGGGAGTAGATTAACAAAGTCAAACAGCATCTCTCAGAGACAAAGGAATGTGGCCAAATCTTGAGGGGGTTGCCATTTCCTGTTCAGGTCAGACATCTCCTGACTGGGTGAGAGGTTACAGGGGATCTATTTGTCTATAGGCACGCTCCTCCTTCAGAGGGTGTCTGAAGAGGCCATTGGACCAGGATTTCACTGGAGCAAAGGGAACCAATGGATCCTGGCCCCAACCAACCAATGGGAGGAGATGACAACCCGGCGTAGAATAAAAAACTGTCTGGACTGGGAGATCTGGGCCATTTTGCAGAGCTTTCAGAGTGAAGTAGTTATGGCCTGCACTAGTGTGTATCTTGTAGCCCTTTTGTTTTTTTTACTTATAATAAATGGAGATTAAAAAAACAGTTGGGGCTTTTGTGACTCCCTCTCAATTAAAGAACACTACAAATTTGTAGCTTTAAAATAAATGAGGAGGTAGAGTAAGCGCAGCGCGGCAAGGAGGCATTTCATTGGATCTTTCCAAGCGGACCACAAGGCAGTGATTGGTGGGCATTTTTACAGGATTACAGCAGTAATTTTTCACTCCTTTTTCCGAGCCCATATCTTATTTATTGCTGTCGGGGTGTAAAGACCACTTCAGACAATATATTATAAAGTATATATTGGAAATAGTTACAACCATTGCTTTAATTGTTCCGACCCAGTAAGATTGTTGTCATGTCTTTTACATAAAAGTGACCAGGGTGCTTAATCAGACATAGAACCCAACATTTTAAATTTCTTTTAAAGTTAGATAAAAAGGGGGATATCTGAAGGGGCTCCATTATAGGAGAGGAGCTGCCAATCAGTAGAATGTAGTCAAACATCCATTGGGGAAAACTGCCTTGAAAAGAAGTCCAAATTATCACAAGCTGCCAAATAAAATAACAAGTATCTTGTTTGGGTGAAAAACCTTCCAATTTGGCAGCACTGACCGTAGAGAAGGTTAATATAATCCCAAACTGTTCCTGTAAATCCTTTCTCTCTGCGGCGTACTAAAAGCAAAGAGCCACAATAGCCACAGCTTTGTTTCCATCATTGTTCCTGGAACCACATCCCAACAGAACACGTTTTCAATACCTTTCCTTTTCAGGTCAAGAGAGGAGAAACACAGTGGCACAGTCGTGCTCAAGAGACAGCCCTTATGACACTTTTCAAAGCCAGTCAGTGTACTCTCCACACAACATGCAGTATCTCATTTTTGTTTGTGTCTCAGTCAGCCAGCGCTTGGTATACTGATAACCCTTGTTACCTATTACACAAAAAAGGTTTGGATTGAGCTCATTGTTTTTCACACAAATGTAAACCATGGAAATACTTAATTATTGTTCTAGCATGTTATATTCAATATTAAAGAATCAGTCTGATAAAAAGACTAACAAAAAGTGTAATTGATCCTCCTAAGAAGTGTGGTCTGTGTATTTCTTCTTCTGTGCCATATAGCGTCTGTGTTGTCTAAACAACATAAAAACACGTGTTGAGTTCAACATGGGCACTGTCCTTTATTTGGAGTTAATCCGACATTCACCATCCTGCTGCTCTAAATATTAACTTGGGTACCAAATGTGTGTTAATCCGCTGCTGAATATAGTTAGTCCCCAGACAAAAGCCCTATTTACTCCAGTTTTGATAATTTGTGACTAATTTTTTAAAGGTTTACATCTTCAAGAAGAACCAAATGTTCTTGCAGCATAAGTACCACAGACAAGGTAGAGAAGTCAGAAAAATACTGATGACACGTTGGTGCTTTTGCCCTTTTCATTGTGTTCGTTGACAAGAACATTTTAGAATCCACAATCCAACACCTCAATTATCCTTTAAAATATTGTTTGTCATATAAACTGTGAAAGTACAATTACAATTACAGTGTTAAGGTAGTTATAACACATTTATTGTCTGGAGTGCTGGAACACAGCTCAGTTCATCTCAAATTTTCAACAGGAAGATTAGGACATTAATTGAGCGCCTGTGTCCAGTCCCTACTAAAAGCTCTGAGTTGTAGAGAGCCACATAATTCAATATTTCAGGACATGAGATTAGAAGCATTCTTCTATTGGGAGAATAATACATAAAAAAGAGTTATCATTTCTGATCAAATAAACCTCACAGGAGTTAGGTTGCCACAGTATATCACAGACTTTACACGTTGCTGGGTTGTATATTTATACTCTGGAAGAGAATCAGTAGGGAACTTCAAGTGGAGAAGATTCAGATCTCACTACTGTGTACTATTTTATTTGGTATAACTCCAATCAGCCCCCGCTGGATTGTGAAGTCTAATAAATACAAAGTCATGTTTTGTTTAGTGAGTCAGGCAAGCACTCAACTTTCCATTGAGGCAGTGGTGCATAAAGCAGACGTACAATAGGTAAACATTTGCTGGTCATGTGAACGGAGCAGCAGCAGCAGCAATGAGAGTCACTTCTGTCCACTTTCTCAGACGTCAGTCCTTCAGATCCTGAAGAGTAACATGCTCTCTCAGCCAATAATAGCTGAAGCTGTTTCTCCCTGTACACTCACTTTGTACCCACAGCTCAGTGAAATCGGGGCCTTTGATGCTAAAATCTAAGCGTTATTATTATATATGTGCTTTGAATGTTGTAAGTACTGGGAATAACATGCAAAATCCATTAAACACTGTGACAGGGATTTGTTTGCTTAGAGTCCAATTATTTGTAAAACTTTTGACTTATGAAGGTGTCTATGGGTTTTATTTTCCCTGGTGGCTCTGTAATAGTTACCCTATTCACCAACTTCAGTACAATAATTACGAATACAAAAACAAAGATCCCATTAAAATCCACTTTACTGGAGCGCAGCTGTCTCCATTAAAGTTTGTTGCCCATTCAGGTCCACTTAGTAAACTCAAAAACATTGGTGTACTTCTAACAAACAGATCAACAAAGTTACCATCATAAGAACAGAATCTATTTTGTATTAATGGCATTAGCCAAGAGTTTCTTTATTTCCTTTTAATGTACTCTCCACAACATCATGTTAGAGCAAAAGCTTTTCTTCTATTGAGACCTCCTTGATTCTATTCTATAGCTTCTTTCAAAGCCAGAGTTACAATGTACCTCACATGTGCACATAAAATGCAATGCTTATTACAATGCTTATAAAAAGGAATTTCAAGGACTGGTCAAACACTTTGTCGAACCATTGCAGTAAGGAGGTGTACAAACACAGGTGGATATCTGAAAAGATTTTTGTCAAAGAAATGTCTGATTTTAGGTGTCAACAAAAAGAACTACACCCAGTTTCTGCGATTTGGGCTAGTTGGTAATCTTAACCGACAAGCCTACATGATGAAGGGGCCAATTCATATCTGTGCTACCACTACTACTAACAGTTGCTAAGCTATCAGCATGTACAGTATTTGTTTTACATATCCCAGACTTTGGTTATGAGAGCAAACCAACAGTCATCATCATAAGTCAATCAGAAATCAATAGTACATTTACCACATCAAAACATTGATTATTATTTTTTTGTTGTTTCAACAGTCAGCTCTAAACTGTCCAATCTTTGAACTACTATAGCCATTACATAACATATTGTATTTTTGTGTCAAAGGCCAAACACCAAAAAAGTAAGTAGTCACAACAGAGTAATCACAAGACTTCTCTTCACACGTAAAGCTGTCTTTGTTTTGAAGTTTGTGATCTTTGTGTAACCTTAAGACACTGCACTGAAATTATAGACATTATCCGGTAAAGCCGTATGCGAGTCTGATTGTGACTTGGATTGTATGTTCGAATCAATTGAATGGAACAACAAATGATGTTGCAAGAAATGTGCAAAGAACTCACAGTGCTGATGACGTTTCATGCAGCTCGCCAAAAACCAGAAGTAAACAAATAATCATTCAATCAACAATCAATCAATCTACATTGAAGATTGCAATGAAATGACTAACTGGAGAGATTACAACATTTGGTAACTTCTGTGGGTAAAGACCAACGCCAAAATCATCAGACAAATTCAAGGAACGGCAAGAGACTCCGTTGTTTATGATCATGTTATGAACAGCTCGGTGACTGTGGCACACTCTGTCCAGGCGCCACCCCTTGTCTAAATCAAACGGAGTATTTCCAGTGAATGAAAATGTGTCTGACACAATCTCCTGTTGTGTGCTACATTTGTGAAAGAAAAACTCTGGACTATATTGGGACCTGATTCCTCAGACACAGTCCGGAGCTCATACGGGAAAACGGCTTTAGTGACACAGCCATTGCATTAAGGGGGATGAATTAAACAAAGAGTCTTTAAAAAGTCTTTTTCAGGTCTTCAAGTTGACAGCCCTGACTCAAAGACAGCCCACTGTCCAGAGCTCCTGCTAACATGCGCCTATATGTCATGCACAATTTGTCCTGTAAACTTTGGGACCATATAACCTGTTTAAAGTCTGTTGTCTAATTCCAGAAATTACCACAGAATCATATTTATTTTTTTCTTTTTTTTCTTTTGCAATCAGCACTATGTTTATGTAACATTACATTACGTTTGTCTGCATGCTGAGTGAGGAGGGCAGAACCTGACTGCAGAGCACAACACTGGGTTGTGCAAGGTAATTTTATGGCACTATTATGCATGTATCAGGGAGAGTTTCAGTTACCTTATCTAACAAATCACGTAAACACAGCAGCAGCTACACAGCAGCGCCAGGATCAATTCCCCCATATTCAATTACACTGTAAACTGAAAACGGCTCTGGTTGATTATGAACCATTGATTCTCAGTTGATTCATTACAGACAGACTGCGGGAAGTATTTTCATGCTGTGAAATTTCCCTTTTTTTAAATCAATCACAAAGTGCTGAGTTTTAAGGGTGTTACTGTGAGAGCGCTACTGATATTAAAGTTCCACAGAAGAAAAGAATCTTACAGTATTTCTTGGCTCGTTCAAATCAACATAACCTCAATGAGTAGCCAAGCTCTGGTCTTCATCATGGAGCCAAACAACAAGCTGCACAGGGAACATAAGAACACAAGAGAAGAGTCCGAAGTTGTGTTAGCAGCTCTGTGTGGCTGTATTTACTCACAGTGGTTTGAGCTAAATAAAAGGTAAAAGTACTTTATTGTCACAATCACGTACATGTAGCAAAATTCATTCTCTGCATTTAATCCATCCCTTAAGGGAGCAGTGGGCAGCCAATCACAGCTCCCGTGGGACAAACTCCAGATCTGACCCAGGGCCTTGATCAAGGGCACTGGCTGGATAACCTAGTACATGTTTTTTGATTGTGGGGGAAACAGGAGCACCCGGAGGAAATCCACGCAAACATGGGGAGAACATACAAATGGTAACACTAGCATGGGAGCAAGTTTACTATCTCTGTCATTTGCCATACCATTGCAAAACCAAAAATGCAGTCGATAATATGGAAATTTCATTAGTGTCAGAGGTTTTTGATCATGAACAAAAGTTGACACACTGAACTTTTGACCTAATGATGGCGCTGGATGGAAAAAACTTTAAAGTATTACCAAAGTTATTACAATTGATGTAAGACATTTCACTCTGAACCAAAAATGTGGACCTCATGGTGGCGCTATAGGAAAAGTCTGAGGATCACCAAAGTCAGAAGGATTCATTGTGCTGGAACCATGAACATATGTAAGATTTTGCTCCAATCTATCCAGGTTTGAAAAAAATAAGAGAAGTCTAAGATTCTGTCTGATGTGATTATACCTGATGAAAGCCAAAGCGCACGGTAACCGAAGCACTTTTGAGCTATTTTCTATAGTTTATATATGTTACAATAAAAGCTTTTGATGATCCAAAACCCAAAAGCACTTTCATCCCACACCTCCAGAGCCATAGAAGCCTCTATATCGTCTTACCAAAGCTGAGTCACTCCCTTTATTCTCTCATTCATTCTCATCTCTCTCCGGCTTCTACCATGTGGGCGTTCATTCCAACCAGATTTTGCTACAATCTCTCTTAGCCAATAATATCCTTGCTGTCAAGGATTTTAAAATCCATTCTCCTCTCTGCATCTGTCCATTATTATATTATTTTGATACAAACAGATGTGTCCCTCCTCCAAGCCATCACCCGCGGTCTTCATCATATCAGCGCCCGGTCCTGCACTACATTCCATCATCCAGGTCTCCAGCAACACTCTTCTCAAATTCATTTTTTTCATGCACTTGAATATACTGTATGCAAATTCATTGTTTACTAGAAAAGAAATCTCTCCTGATTGATATGATCCCAATACATCACCGGGTCACCAGGTAACTGAGTGTAATACAGCTGTACATTTATTGCATTGTCTCCTCTGACAAGTGCTGAAGTATCCATTTCCTCCGGTCTGTCTGACAATGATAGGAGCCCATGTGGAATAGCTGTTAGGAGTAATATTCTTTGTGCACCCAGCCACTTACTGCACTAACCTCTTAAGCTGAATGAATAATAATGATGACACTAAAGCAACCAATTACCATTAATAATTCAGGATGTGGCCTCTAATTATGCAACAGCTGAAGATGAATTCATGTTGCCTACATCAGTGGTGCCAAAGGGAAAATTATCAGATATTTTATTTATTGTGAGTCCACATATAGAAACATCACATGCACTAACCCAGAGAGGTCAGTGCAGCCTCCTAGTACATCAACAAGTGAAGCAGGCTTCAGCTCTCTGATCCAAGCCACGTTAAATGTGATGGAGCAGCGTTGACTGCAACCAAACGAGCAACTTTCCCTCAAAAAATCCAAGGCTTAACCACTGACTGGATGCTCTATGTTGGGATTACAGCAATTTATACATATTGCATGCCCTGAATGCATTTACATTTACCAAAACTACAATTATGGAGTCACAGACTACAAATGCCCTTCAATCAAAACACTGAGCTCATTTCTAACCAATATGCACACGGCCAAATGATGAAACCCAGTAGTATTTTGCTAGCCTTCCGAGCAGATGCTGCTCTGTCGGGCAAGACTCATGGAAGTGGGCTGTATTAACACAGTCATGGACTGGTGCAGAAATGGTGTGCTTTTATCCAACTACTGCTAACCGCTGGTGGTGTTTGTGATTGTTAAATGCCGACCATTCTATGTTCCAAGCAAATTCAAGGCTCTGTTTTGTTTTTTACAGCCCACCAAGCACTATTGCTACCAATGCGTTAGCTGAACTTTACAGTCCTTATAATGTGTGGACACTAAATGTAGCTTGTGTCATATGTCAAATTTTAAAGAAATATATTGTCTCTTACTTCTGGTGAAAATAAGAAAGACAATTTCATAAAAAAAGGACTATAGCTTTTAAAATATTCAACATTAACACAAATAGGCTTTTCATTACTCTGGATAATTGCCCGAAAATAAATTTTGGTAAAAGGGATTAGAAAGTCATTCCAATGAAAATTGCCACAAACAAAATCCCATTTACCTTTTATTGAATTGGGCAGAATTGAAAGAGATGTGTAAAAACCTCTACAACCTAAATGAAAAGCTGGTTAGACACCAGTGGAGATAAAATAAGGGTGAGGCAACCCTTTAACTTATTAAAGTTAACTATGTTAAAACAAATGAAATTTGTTTTCTGCAGTATTGCAACCATGGTACAGTTACGCTAGGTAAGATATTGTGGTTCTATTGCATGAAATGTATTTTCAAAGTACGTTATGGGTAAGTAAGGTGACTACAGGTATAGCAAATGTATAGTTACAAAAGAATCTGAATGTTAATCGCAGGCATTATCCTAAGTCAGACAGGCCACAGTATGCCTTGCACTGGCACTGAGCATCGTGAGCGTAACCATCCAACATACAGTACTGTTTCTGTACAGACTCTCTTTGCAAGAAAATTGTTTCAAATAAACACAGTTTGGTCTGTTTCTGAAATGAGATGATGACACAGAGGATACGAGCCATGTCTTATTTGTTAAACAGTGTTTTTATATTATGCATGTGTCATATGTAGTATAGATGACCTTGAACTGCAGCTTGGGTGGTGAGTACTACGGTCACATACACTGACGCAACAATGACAAGATGTCATTCCCCTGGATCTGTGTTTGTATATACAATACCTTTCTAAATAGTGGCCTTCAGACTGACTCAATGCCTCTTATACATTGTTTTTCATACTGGTAACATCAAGTCATGTTTTCACATCAACTAAAACACTCAGGTCCTTGGGGGTGTCCTATGTTGGAGGACAGGAAATAAGATGTTCACGTCTATTCTGATACTCCAGTTGGTGACAGATAGTTTTAGCCTCTCTTTTATCATAGTTTTTTTTAAACTCAGATTTAGATTAAAATAAAAGCCTTGTAAATTAAATGTTTCATCCTTGTATTGTCGCTCAGCATATGGACTTTACTGCAAGCCATGGCTGCATAATATCCTGCAGCCACAGCGTTAATGTTGTGTGCCAGTGGACCAGCGGAACAGCAAGGGTCTGGTGTTGTCATTAATACTTAATGACAGGCTGAAAAGCCAATCACTGTGTTTGAAGAAGCCTCGGGGCTCACAATTACAGAATGCGGTTACAGACACCCTGCGTAGGGTTTGTGTGCAATTACTTGCCTGCATCTGATAGGGTTACAAGTCACAGGTCACTACTGACAACTGCCCGGTCACTAAACACATGGAGGAAGGCTCAGATCAGAGGTGGTGATAAGGACGGATAAAAGGAAGATGCCAAAACAAGACTGTCTGACTTGGATGAGAAGAAAAAAAAATTTGCACCATTTCTCAATTCAATACACTTAAGTGTTTCGCCACTACATCCTCAATTGGTTTGCTATGTATCCATTATCATCAGTATCCTCTAGTGGCTAACGTTAGCTAATACTAGCATTGTTTTATTTTTAACTTGTGCTCCTGTTACCTTATGTTTTAGCATGTCACAGACAGACATCTTCAAAGCAACTGATTTAAGAGAAATTAAGGCAAATTCAATGACTGTAATTACGATCTGTGACCAAAGTAGTCGCTGTTAGCCGAAGGTTAAGGCAAAGGTAAACAATGCTTTTTTTCCTTTTTTTGGTTTAATTTTAAACCAAATTTTTTTTAACTTATTGCAAAGGCTGTGTGATAAAGTGAGTAAAGATCTGGGAGCATTGTGGTGTTGCAGGGCCTTTTGGAGCAGGAATAATGAATAAGAGCACAAGAGAAGAGGCAAATGGAGGTCTCAAACCTTTTCTGTAGCATCTCTAAAAACAACAGTAGTTATGAGCAGCAGAATTATATATTTTGAAGAAGCTTGTCCTTAAATGTTCTTCACTTGGCTCCTTCACATTTTACTTTGATGTAACCTCTTTCAATGCTACAATTTAATGAAATGCTATAGTATAGTATAAAAGGCTCTGATGACAACCTGTTTGTCTGGGTTCAGTTAAAAAAAGGTCTCCTCTCTGCTCAGTCGGCGTGTAGCTATACACACACAATGTCAACACTGCATTAATGGGGGCTTTGAGCTGCCACCAACACATCATGCTGAGGTGAAAACCTGTCAGTAAAATTCAGTTTATGGTATTTTTAACCTTCTTTGCAGTGGCTTTAATAAATAGATAACAATCCTTTTGAAAGGAAGTTTAAGAAGATGTTGCAAGACTTTATGATATAAGGACATTATTATTCAAATACAGCTGGGGGATTTATTGTAGGCTACCCATGTTATACTTAATACTGAGTTTATAAATAATATAACATTTGATGGTATTTCCTCCATCATCATTATAGACTACAATATTGTTCTGATATATATATCCTATAACTATAAGCATGTTTTCTGTCTTCAATATTTAATATTGAAGACATAAAAAACAGGCAGCTTGGTAGTGCTTAGCACTGCTCCCTCACAGCAAGTAGGCACTGCTAAGTAGCCCCCTGGATTTAATTCTTGTTGCTATATTTTAGGTATTTGATTATTGCCATTGCTCTCTATATCATATGGTCTATGTTGACGGCGTTCCATTTTCGGGGATCGTTCAGCTGCTGGAAATTTTCGTCGGATGTTGCTCCTTTTAGTCCAGATGTCCTTTAGCTTCCACTTTCTTTGAGTTGGCATTCTAAACTCCAATAAATTTGCGAAGACTATGGTTAACAGCTCCTCAGATCTCTGCAGTCTAAATCCAGACAGCTAGCTAGTCTATCTGTCCAATCTGAGTTTTCTGTTGCACAACTAAAAATAGCTATTGAACACCAAAACAAGTTCCTTCCCTAGGCTATTTTGCAGAGGAACCGTCAGTGCGCCGCCCAAGGCAATTGTGATTGGTTTAAAGAAATGCCAATAAACACGAGCATGTCTTTCTCCAATTCTAAAATGTTGTGTGGACTAGCCAGACCCCCCTTCCAAAGCGCTGTAAAGAGGTTCTGGCAATGCAATGACTATTCATCATTCTACCATGCAGCTACTTCTACTCCACTTTATGAATGCTGATACCTTTGTGTGACAACTTGTTTCTCTGCAGATTCTTGTCTAAGACAAAGAAAATTTGATGTTATAAAATAAGATGCAATGTTTTAGATTAAACTATCTATCTAAAACTGCAAGTGGATAACCTACAACAGCAAGAAGAAGCATTAAAACTACAAAATGTGCTACAGTATATGTTCAACACTCACTGCAATTTTCTGCATTACATGTAGGCTACTTTTGTTATGATATAATGCTTTTTCAATGCAGGACTTTTTTGTTATTTTATATCCCAGTAGTGCTACTTTTACTTTAGTGAATATTTGTTTATCAACTTAGTTTCTAGGTTATTTGAATGAAATTGCATGTTCTTTATAATTGAAGGGGATTTGTGGTGTCCCACCTGTTGTAGGCAATACTGAGTTTTTGAATATCCTCAATCTGTGGTTGACCTATTACTCAAACATTATAAAGTTCATAAAAGTATGCAATATATTTTAAATGTTTGTGGTATCTACTACAATATTACCGTTATGTTTTACAGTATTTCAATCAATCAGTGTCCAAAACAGCATGCTTGGTTACCAGTAGCCTGCAATGCATTTCATGTGGGTTCACAGTCCCACAGCTTGCTTCAAATTAAACCGAAACCACCGTATAACCCAATGTAACAACTTTATTCTCGCGGTAAAATGAAAGCCAAAGTTCCCACACATGATTTCAGTGATGCTCTCTTACCAATGGTGGTGATCACAGTGATGGCGAAGTAAAACGAGCCGGCGAATTTCCACTGCATCCCGGCTTTGTGCGGCTTGAGGTCCAGCACCACATTCTCCAGTTCGTCGAAGTCCTGCGGGGACAGGTTGAATCTCTTGAGCAGTTCTGCTTTCCTCAGGCGCAGCTCCCTCCTCTGGGTCGTCTCCATCCGGGATTCCAGTGCGTCGAAGATCGCGGCCCCGACAATCAGGTAGGTGAAGGTGCAGATAATGAGGGCGAGGGTCCTCACGTTTTGCCTCTTCATGGTGGCGTGGTGCGTGTTAGGGGGACGGGCAAAGTGTCAGCGCGGGTCTGGAGGACGGGGAGCTCGGCTGGCTCATGACTGTGCCGCTCTGACGGAGCAGAGAAGCTCTCTGATTACTTTATGAGCCAAGGAGCTGTTCATTCAGCACCACGCCCCCTCCCACTAGAGGAATCCTCCCCCTCCACCCGTCTTTACAACCCAACCACCCATCCACCCCCCCCCCTTCTTCCTCCTCTTGCCCATTTCTTTCCTATCTCAGAGAAAATATTATGTAATTCCCAGTTCAACACTCATTGCCAAAAAAAACAACTGTGTGGACCAGTGGTGGTGGGATGTAACTCAAGTAGGCTACTGTAGGCTACAGTTTATTTTTTCACAGTTCTTAACACAGTGCTGACATGATACATTCACAGTATACTTTCTGATACTGTTTGGTTACAGTATATTCACATATACAAAAATGTATTTTTCTTAAAATGAAATAACAATACCGTAACATTGGACAAGAATCCCTTACTAACCTAAGCCTACTAAGCTGTAGGCCTACGTACTGGGGCTGTAACGATATGGAAAATAAAACCAAAATCGCGATACTGAGCTCCACGTGTCGCAGAGTAAAAAGGCAGAATGCGAGTTATCCTTCTCGTCTATTTAACTTATTAGAAGTCCTTTTGGTGCCTTATTCCTGTTTTGTCTTGTCAATTTAGCTAACTGTAAAGACAACTAAAAGCGAAAGGGTGGGGTTACGAATGGCCGCTGTTCTGACTCGGGTGCCTGGGTCTGTTTCTCGACGGTTCGGTAAACTGCTGTTAGCGTCCTTAGCACCGGAGTTACAGTAAGTGCTGACCAGGCTGGCTGCTAGCTGGCTGGGTGCTGACTGTGGATGTGTCCCTGGGTCGGGGCTGTAATGAAAGTGGATGGCTGCTAGCTGGCTGGGGGCTGACTGTGGATGTGTCCCTGGGTCGGGGCTGTAATGATAGTGGATGGCTGCTAGCTGGATGGGGGCTGACTGTGGATGTGTCCCTGGGTCGGGGATGTAATGATAGTGGATGGCTGCTAGCTGGCTGGGGGCTGACTGTGGATGTGTCCCTGGGTCGGGGATGTAATGATAGTGGATGGCTGCTAGCTGGCTGGGGGATGACTGTGAATGTGTCCCCGGGGCTGTTGTCAGCTCTCATCCCGACTGAAGCCTTGCAGCACCGGGAGACTGAGGCAGAAGACAGGGGTGTGCTAGCTGGCTAAATTAGCAATAGAATAGTCATCTATCTATACAGTTGACATTACTGATAAATTTGTGGGTTAGCTAGCCCAGAGTTGGTCAACCCTGGGTTTGGTGTATCGTTACAGCCCTACAACATACAAAGCAATAGCAGAGTGAAGATAGCAGGTAACTTACTGGTTCTCTTCTGTCTGAAGGTATGGATGAAAGATGCAACCTAGTGGCTCAGGTTAGCTGAATTCTCTGCCCAGCCTTCCTTGTAGCACATGGTGAACCACCATGGCCCTAGGCATAACTGTCCTTCCTCATCCTTGTCCACCTCTTCCTCCTCTTACTCTCACTCATTGACTTCTAGCTCATGCTTCACAATTGACCTCCATTTTCCTCCAAAACAACAGAGCTCATCTGTGGTCTCTGATTTCTAAGTGAACAACTAATCAACTAGTGCTTACACCTGTCACAAGTGGGTGTTGCCATTTGGTACACTTGGCATTGTGATTGACTGTTCTCCAATGTAACACAACAGATTTTAATTTTAAATGTTGTACCCCGACGAATATAATGTATGTAGTGTTTTGCAAAAGCTGGATTGAGAATTCAGAGTGTAAAGGAGAAATTTCGCTTGCAATTCTGCAGACTTGGTTTTGGGATTTGGTACATTAATTTGAGGTTTTAGCGATTTCTGAGTTTGTAAACATTTGTGCCCAAACTACAGTGCCCAGGAAATTACTGAGCCTTTTTAATATTATTGTTATTAATATTTTTTAAATGAAAGTATATAGTCAGTCACGTTTTAAAGATTTATGTCTTCAATAGGAACCAATTGACTTGGGACTTGGGACCACAGCCATGGGATTTTTTGTTATTTTTTTATAAAATGAATCTTTATTTAATTGTATTATTGATGTATGTAGCATCAGTTTATTAAGTCAATAATGAAGACATACCATTGAAACCATTTCTCTAAAAAAATATGCTTTTTTTATATACTGTATAAAATCAAAAAGTGTTTGTAGACATGAAAAGTGATATAGATGTAATATATTCCCTTTAATATGTATCCCTTAGCCTTTACCTTTCAAAGAGCATTTTGTGAAAGGTCACATTTTGGATCAAAGTTTTATGGATTTATTAATGTATTGATCGGGCCGAGAACTGCAGCACTCCAGTAAGTGAAGGAAGGATTTGTGCATGCTAAATCACAGTTGACTTAACTAACCCGTTTATTGAAGCCAGGTCTATTTTTGTCCTGCTCACAGTGTGGAACGGTTGGAAAGATTGTCCAGCATCTATCAGTCACAGACAGAGCAGGCAAGGTGCAGTATATATGTCATCATCTGTAACAGGTTGAAGGAGGGATGGATATAGATATGTTTAAGGTGGTGGGGATGTTGTGGATGATATTATAGATGAAAATATACTCAAAAGCAGCAAATGAAAGCAATTTAATTACCCAGGGTGTTTCTGTAGAGCAACAACAAAACTATACCTATGAGACTATGTTTGGGCATTTGTAACATAAGCAATAACGAAGGAATAAAAAGCAGAATAAATAGCAGTGAAATCTCATAAGGAATGCCTTGACCTCTTCACAGTGTCATCGCTAAACAGTGTCTCCATCTCCCACTGAGGCACAGGTTAGTGGTCAGGTCAAATTGCAGACATTTGAAAGTTCCTCTGAGCCAAAGTAGCATCTGGATTCTGCAGAGATTTTGTGGTAAGTCAAACCAAAAACCTTCTCTCAGCAGTTAATGTAAATAAATAATGGGTCTCAGTAGCTTAGTGGTCACCCAAACACAGCTGCTGTAGTCCCACATGGTCTTAGGAATTTAAATGATTTTATCAGAAAGAGCAAACAAGTTGATGTCATATTGACTAAAAAGTGAACTCCTTGCTATGTGAGACTTTTTTTGGCCAAGTTTTGGGATAGTACAGTTACTTAATTGTTACAGTTACAATCTGCTAGTAACAAGCCACTCTGCACTGCCAAGGTTATCAAAGACAAAGGAGGTAAACCATTTAATGAGAAAATGTTTTTAATATGGTGCTCTGTTTTGTTTGTGTTTCTCAGGTTGGGGCTGGGTCTGAGATAAAAGTGTTGGTCTCAGCTGTAGAGTCCTGCAGACCTGCAGGGCTTCAGCTGCCGGACGGTCAGTTCTCGGCATGTCCAGAACTGCATAATCACCAATACATCCTCATGAGCGGAAACACGTCTTGCACCCACTGACCCATTAGACTAAAATTTCCAGTAGCAGGTTCTGACTCCCGGCCATTTGAGCTGGGGATCAAGACTCTACCCTCATTACTGCGATTTTGGAGTGGCTGCAAATTTCCCACTGAAGTCAGAGTTTTGATGTATTTTGAATCTCGTGTATGTTCAGATCGTAAATTTTAAAAAAAAAAGTACATCGCTGCACAACTAGAGTTCCCAATTGTGAGTATTCAGGAAAAATAATAAATAAGTAGGTTAGACATTGGTTTAATTGTTGTTTTATTCATGCTCTGATGCTATGCCAAAAAAACTAAACATAATTTTCTATTGACTCAAAGTAAATCCCTTTGCAATATTATTATTTAGCTCTTCTCAGAAGAGTATGTCATCAAACAGAGTCCCTTGAAATGTATCCTTTGTGATATACACAAAGGAGCTTAACGGAAAAAGTTAAAAAGTAGAAACAGTAGATAAAGGCAGGTCGCCGAGCACCACATCTGACTCTAAGTAAGCTGGAAAAAACACAGCTGTGTCCCCAACAACAACATCTCTTCTGCAGAATAATTCAGCATCTTTTATTAACAGGTCACTGATGATTGATCAGTCCTTTTGGGACCTTTTAAGTTATAAATGTCCCGTTTACTTTCTTGAGTATTCAATTTGCAAACTAAAAAAAATCTGTAAAATAAATAAATAATATATAAATAAATAAAATCTGTTCCTGTAAAAACAAATGCACATTGATTTTGGGACCATTCACGCAAAACATATCTAACAATTCTGTACCCAACATATGTACACACAAATATGCATATAAAGTACACAAAAACAGTTTCTTGTCTTGCACTTGTTGGCAGGGTTTGGGTTGTTTAAGGCTGACTAAACATTACTGGAGAGCATATTACATAAGGACATCATTAAGGCAATGCCAGGGAGACAGGAGCCATCCCAAAGCACCCTCTGTCTCTTCCCTTCTAGCAAAGCAAAGCATCCTGGGAGGGGTGCCCTTCAGCTGCCTACATCTCATCACACAAGGTTCAACATTGCCTGCAGACGCCCGCTGACATTCAATTAAAGTCTTTCCTTTTTCCATAATTTGCTCTGCCTCAGTGACTCTAACGCTGCTCCTGCTGTCATTTGATAATTATTCCAAACAATCCTCCAATTAGAAGTGAATCTATTTTTTAGCCTTGGCATCCTAGTGAGTGCAATACACCTTCTAAAGCTGTTCTTCAGGATGAGAGAATGGCAGACAGTGATGTGGTGATGTACTAGACATTACTGAGAAAGTAGGCGAGCAGTGGGCTACCCTGATTGGTCAGACGGTTCTGGTTCATTTTTCTTCATATTTAACCTTAAGACCTCTGGATATTTTGTCATGGTTGAGTTGTGACTCTGGGTCAAACCTTAAATTAGTTTGCATGAAGTTAGCTAATTTCAGAATTGATTTCTTCATCTGAGCGGTTACAAATACCTTTCTGTCTACTAAGGAAATTATGGATTTTTTATATTTTAAGAAAAGACCTAAAAAAAACTTTATTTACCAATAATAATGGTGCCTAATTTTTGGCAGTCACTGTGCAAAAATGTGTTTAATAATTATTTATTTCTAATGGTATCTGTGGCTGGATAGAAGTCATTAAAGCTGTTGTCAAATTAACAAAATAAAAAGAAATCAGTCCAACACTTTGGTCCAGAATAAAATAGTTTGATTTGTATCTGATGGATTGTCACAACATTTTGAGCAGACTTCCGTGCTCCCCAGAGAGTGACTTTGGTTGATTCTCTGACATATCACCAGCAGGTCAACATGTTCATTTATTCAGCTAGACATCTTCTGGATGGATTGGCAGAAAATTAGGTACAGATGTTCATGGTTTCCAGATGATGAATCCCTTATACCTTGCTGATCCCCTAATCTTCTCCATCATCAGGTCAAAGATAGTTAATCATCACATATGACAAAAATGCATTCAATCCTCACAATTTAAAAGCTGGAACTAAAAATGTTCACAACAGCTAAATGGTTAGATAATGATAAAACAAATAATTGCAGATAGAATTTGGTCAACATCCACTCAACTGCTGCTGTAAGGGCACACCAAATTTTGACCCCCTCATCCCACAGTCTGTCTCAGTCTCTGTCCTTCCAAACAAGTCACCCCTGCTACCATCCATTCGAATAAATACTGTCACATGGCTGTTGAGATATTACACAAAACATGTCTCTCTGTATGAATATCTAAGCATTGATTTTTTGCCCTGTCACCAGCTTTTCTTCCCAGAAATCCACAATTAATATTGACAGAATGACCCTCAATAAACCTTAAGTGGGAAATGTCACGTATTGGCTTTAAGTTATTTTATGTATTTATTGATTTAGCTTAAAATGGATCAATAGTACACGTAGTACCAGGCAAACAAATATAAATCATGAGCAAAGGAGTACCAAAAAAATGAACTCATGTGGGTGGTAAGAAAATACTAAAATTAACAGCTCATTATGCAATTAGATATAATTGATGGAAATGCAAATTGCCTGTCAGCTGTCTTGGAATGGAAAAGCGATATCTATACTGTATATTTAAAACACAATAGAGTGAGTGACAACCTTTTCACCATCTCTTAAGGTACTCTGCAGCTTTTGATCGAGTACGCCCTCCTGTAATATTGATGGATGCAAATGATTAGGAGAGTAAATTTGGAGTTCTTGCTGCAGTTTAGCACCCCACTGAGTGACATATCTGAAATGAGACACTTAACAGCTCCTTAGATTTCCAGCTGCGCTTCCCGTTGACTGGACATAAGACTGTCTGCCTGTCTGAGTGTCTCTCAGGGCATTATCTTTCAAAAAACAAAACAAAATTGTTTATTCTTTTAGCTGTTTCTCAGACATTTTTGTTAAAAGTTTATCAACACAATTTATTTAAGATTTCAGATTAATTAATGCAATAACAGCCCATTTTTGTTAAGTGATGAGTGCACTTACATGTACAGAGCGTCTCTTGTATCCGGCTACTGACTCAAATCTCTTCAAATCAAATTGTTGTTCAATTCAAAGTGTTGCTGAAAGCGTTTTTGAGACTTCTTTTCCCATTATACAGAAGAGTAACTGTGTCAAATATATCTGTATAACATGCAGGCCCAATATAACAACTCTAAAACAAACCTTTGCATGCGTCAAAAACATGTTTCACCGTCACATGCTGTAAATCCTTGTATCAAGAGCTCAATAAGTGTCAAAAACTGTAACGGCAAATCAACATGTATACGCAAAGTCGGTTGGTGAGCAACACAACTTTATGTTCCATTTGTGGGTGAGTGTGTATCAAAAGCTTTGGAAGGTGCTCATTATTTCAGGACAAAAACAAAAGCAAATCGACCATAGACATTCAGCTTGACGCGTAGTCAGTGACAGATATGTCAGAGAAGACAGAAGCTTTCAATAAAATGTGCTCTTATGGGGAAGATGGGCCTATAACTGTCAGCTGATGAATTCCTTAAGTACACCTACTGCTGCTCTGCCTTTATGTGTTATTCATAACTTGTGACTCAAGCCACTGCACTTCACTTCAAGTGTTGCTTTGAGGACTTAAAACAGTGATGCTTAATTGATTTTAGAGCACCAGACTTAGACAGAAAATTACAAAGCTGCTAAAACTAAAAACTGCATCACTTGTTGGGTCAAATTAATATTAGACTTATTTGGATGTATACAATAAATGCATAAACACATGCAGCAGTGCAACAGGTAACAGTGCAAACATTTCCTAAATTAACTAAATTAAACATGCACGAGCCAATCTTTTAATGCACGCTTTTAAAATGTAATTAAAGATGTATTCAATAATTTTGTGAAAAGAATTCTTTAGCAGACTCACCAATGAGATAACAAACACAATTTGTAGCCTAGCATTGTTCAAACATACCTAGCTTGAACTGTATTGAAGGACACAAAATGCATGCTGGGTGAGTCTAAAATTATCCTTTAACACGTCTCCATTTGATGCAGAATTGCAATCATAACAGCTGAATATTTTAAGATTTCCCTCAATATGCATGTAAGCATGATGTACTAGCTACAATGAAATGTTGAAGCAAGCAGATGCAGAAAAGACCGTGTATTTGACACTGCTCCTTGGGGAAAACTGTGTAGGGGAATTCAGAGTTCTATTATATATTAAATACAGCAGCTTTAAAGTTGAATAAATATGAATTTCCTCTACAGGGTGTGAAAAAGTGGCATATATAGTTATATATAATATATATTGTATAGTTATTAGTTAGTTAAATATTTTATTTAAATTGAATTTTTTTTCTTAATCTTGATTTTGACTCTAATTGAAGTTTTGTAGGTCTAATCAAATGCTCAACATGCCTTTGGTGCATTTGGCTAAGGATTAGCTACACACTAATGAAACGTGTTTCTTGAAAAGACTTTAACAAGTCGGGAGGAACATGTGATGAGAACAGTAAGTGCCACATGTGTAGGTCAGCATTAAAGGTCATATTGTGAAGTCAAGTTGTGTTGGGGACAGCTGCAGGGAGACACTGCTGAGAGACAGTTCACTGAGCAGCAGCAGCAACACACACACACACACACACACACACACACACACAGGAATATCATGTAGCTAAAAGTGATGACACAAAACCACGTTTATTTTCATATTCAACACATACAGTGTACACACACAAACACACACACACACACACACACACACATATACATTCACACATTCACAGAGAGGAGACAAAGACTAGTTAATCCTGGTTTGTTTATGAGTGTATGACCAGGCAGAGGTCAGAGGTCAGCAGCTCCAGCCACATGTGATATTCATTATCACACCACATGCCGCAACTGGATCTAAAGGGAACCTGGAGGTGTTTGATGTTTTTTGCCCCCACATAACCTTCCAGGCAGCGTAGCGACGTTGGAGCAAAAAACACCATAAAGCAAACATGGACCTCACAGCTGCTGAAATATGCCATTGTTAAACCTGTCAGAGATATGGAGAAGTATTATGTTGTAATACTAGCACTTCTTGTAGCTTCATGAAAATATCTCTACCACAGCAAAGGAAAGGCAGTGTTACTTTACCAGTGTTGCAACATTACCATCTTGTGGACGCTTTATAGTGTAGCTAACTGAATTATTACAGACTGTACTGATTTGTATTAACTCAAAACTCATTGTTCCTTTTACATAATGGGTGTTTTGTGATTTATGGATCACGTACAAGAACATCTGTCATCAAGAAAGCAACAATAAAATGTAAATTAATGCAATTTTTCATGGTGTGGCAGACAAATAGACAGGAATTTCAGGTTAGCTGATTTTGTGACATACAGTATTGTCTGGGTGTAAAAGTGACTGCAGATAGGGTTTGCACTGACATTTTTACTTAAGTTAATTTCACAACAATTGTTTTCAACACTGTTGAAAACTAGGTCAAAATGTGTTATGGGGGACCCACAGAAATTCCAGTATATTTAATTTGTTAAAAGTCCCATTTCATTAATGGTAGGCTATTACACTGTCAGATGGTTCAACCAAGTGTTTAACCATAAGCAGGCTAGCCAACAACCTTTCAGAACTCAAGGCATATGCAACGATTCAAGGGATATAGACCTTGTAACTATAAATTAGCCCATTTGTGCCTTAGTCCAACATTTTAAATTTTAAACCGTCTGTAAAGTTTTATAGCCTAGCCTACTCAAAAAACGTTCTACCTTAGATTGTACTTTATTCATTTTTGGGAGGAAATGGGTCTCAACCATAGACTGTATTTGATATTAATGGTCTATCTCAACTGTCAGTGTCGATTAAAAGTATTAGGGACATACAGCACTCTACACCAGTCTGACCACAAGATGGCGGCAGCACAGTCGCTTTACAGTACGTTTTTTATTGAAGTTCCTGAACAGAGAAACTAGATGTGATTTACACTTTTAAAAGGCACGTTAAAGATAAACATCCTGAATTAGTGTCTATTTTTTAATATTATTAAGCATTAGGCCTGTTAGCCTACAGCTCCAACTCTCTTTAAAGTGGCCAAGCATTAGCTCTAATGGTGAACAGACTTTCCTGGAAAATGACGCTGAGCCAAGAGACCGTTGAGGTCGGCTCTGCTGTCTTTAATCAACTCTCTGTCTCTCAGATCAATCACATGCTGCTGATGCTGCTTTGTAAACTTGGAGACGTCAAGAAACAAGGCGGTGCTCAACTTGAGCAGAGAGGGGTCATATCCTACACAGCCACGCTTAACCAGGGTGAAGCTCTGCCTGCCTGCCACTCACCGAGTCCCTCCTGGAAACACTACAGGAGTTTAGCAGCGCTCGAGTATGGAAGTAACCAAAGGAGAGAACCGTTCTGCTGAACAGGCTGCGTCTTTGTTTGGGACACCAGAGCTGGAGAGTCAAAGGACAAACCCTGAACGGGGAAAGAAGAAGAATAACCACTGTAAAATCATTACTGTGGTACGTACGTATATAGGCTACCTATAGCCTACCTATACCTCTGATCACTCTTACACTACAATCTACAAGTAAGTAATAAATAGTGGACTGGGCTATTTACTTTCATACTCTTACTGTAAAATAACCCAGCTGATTTGTTTGTAAAAACGTGTTTTTTAAATCACAAGTTGGGTCTTGCTGCACCTTTAACATATCAAAAACAACTTTATGGTGTGCCGGTGTGATGCTCGATATCCTTTATATAGTGAAATAAATGTGTTTTTCAAAAGCCTAGTAACATAGTAACACTACAGTATAAAGCCCATGTAACCTTAACGTGTATCTATATACTTGAAATATAAACCCTCCTAGATTATGAGTGCAGTGACTTTTAGAGCTGGATCGATTAGTCGAGGGAAAAAAAATCTGCAGCAACTGTACATTAAGTTTTGGGGGATTTGATGCTTTTCTTTGTTAAATATGGTTGTAAACATCGTGGGTCTAACAAAATAAGACGTGATCAAGATGTCCAGATT
Organism: Etheostoma cragini; assembly: GCF_013103735.1. Lineage (NCBI taxonomy): Eukaryota > Metazoa > Chordata > Actinopteri > Perciformes > Percidae > Etheostoma > Etheostoma cragini. The sequence goes on from NC_048424.1 coordinate 7,246,898, forward strand.
TCACGGTATGCTTTTTCACATTCTTGGTCATTTCATAGACTAAATTAATGAGAATTTAATCCATAATTAGTTGCAGCTCTAGTGACTATTTGATCATTGGTCATCAATCATCAGGAAGGAGAAAGACAGACAGGCTCTTCATTTCTACAGTGTTTACTTTGAGTGTATATAAGCCACAGCTGTCAAACAGCCTGTCAGTGCTGCCAGTGTTAATGTGCAAACCAAATGTTCCAAAAGGACAGAGGCCAGAAGTGACTCTCTGCAGGTGAAGATGATCTACAGTTGATAGTGTAAAGCAGGACTGAATCTGAGAGAGCTACTCAGTAGTTCACTATTGTGGATGTTTGAGTGGTTGCAGGGGGGTGCACAGGCGTGTTTTGGTTTTCCAGGAGTGTTTTGTTTTTATTGAAGAATGTCAGCAGAACTTTAGTGTTAGAGCTGCAACTAACTAAAACATTTTGAAACAATGAAAATGATATTGTAATTCAGTTATAAATAACCTAACGCACAATGTGCCATCCTTAAAATAGCTTGATTTGTGCAAGCAACAATTTAAAACCCCAAAATATTAAATGTTCTAATCTAAGAACAAGAATAGCAACACATTCACTGTCACTTTGAGGTTTTGAGATAAACATGTCCACCATACAGCATGTGTACTATACACAAAATCTTGTTTATCTTGTTGCTTTGGATTTATACTGGCTGAAAGTCAGTATTTTTACTAACTGCTTCTATCTATACATGACCTGGATGACCTGTTGCATATAAAAAGTCTCAGAGACAACAGCAGCCTTTATTGTCCACATCTCCTTGAGGCATTAAGACAAACCACATATATTCTACAGAGAAACTAAATATGGTATACATTTGACATAAAGACCAAAACCATAATTGAAAGAATAGCAAAGAGAAATGTCATTGTATGTATTAGACACTGCCTTTATATAGCTGTAGCAATGTAGCTATAAACCCAGTAATCTTCGTCATTACTGAAATATAAACTGTACAGTCAGATATAATCTGACACTAAACACACCTTATAAACTATTTACTAACAAACTCAAGCTAAAACCGCAGGCCCTAGTTTTTCCATCTGCTGTCTGCTTGTTACTGATCAAATACACAAGTGGCAATGTGTACTCTAGACAATAATATACTTTGTCCCGTCAAGCATCCCTCACTGTACAGCTGTTTTTTTTTTTTACTTTAACATGAGGATTACTCATTAGTTTCTATCTTGTGTCTTCATGCAGACTTTGTTGTACTGTCGCAGTTTGATTTGGACTCCCTACAGTCTAATCAGGTCTTTACTGTATAGACAATGGAGACAAAACTGAAGGTGGTTTCAGTGTCAGACAACAAGTAGGTTTCCACTAGACACACTGTTTACTTTCACAACCCACAGGGACCACGTCTTTCCAAGGCGGTCATGCAATCCAGGTCTCTCTCCTACTCCCTCTCTCTTCACCTATAGTTGGAGAAAATAAGTACACATAGCCAGACACCACGCAGCCATAGCAGCATACCCGTCTAGGAATTTTTGGCTGTGTGCATCACACTACTTGGATTACTCATGGGGTGATGATTTCCACAATCCTGCTTTTGAGACTGTGCATGACTATAGCTGTTTCAATGAATATATTAAAGGGCATGGTGGAGTACAGCATGGAAATGTATAATCTAGTGTTGAATTGGAGGGTTGTCATTGTCTTAAAACAAGTCAAAAAAATTGGCCACAACTTAAAGTTACAGTCTTGAAGATCTCTGTTTCATTCAGTATGTTTTTGAAGATGTATTGGCTATAGCCATCGCTCTTTTTTTTCTTCTCGTTTTTCCGGGGATGTTTAACGTGTCACAAACTGAGCTCTGCTTGTTATGTACCTTGTGACTGAACAGACATGAAATTAAATGAAAATCTTAAAATATTACTTTAACTTGTTCCCCGTATGTATCGACATGGTTTAAACATCCTCCTACACGTGAGCTTCTCTTGGATTTATGTGTATTATTCAGCTTTAGCTTTTTGAAAATATAACAGAGATACGTTTGTTTGCAAATAAGGGAGGATTCATATTCCACATGTTGAGTAAAAACACATGTCAACACTGGGGACATGATAAATAAACTTTAATAATTCCTGTGTGACGGCTCCTAGGCCTCAATACCTATTAAGGCCCTTTGGTTGCTGGGATTTGGTGATTGGCTAATAAGGACTGATGATTAACACCTGAATGAATGTGATTGCTCAAGTGTCCATGGGAGTTCCAGGGCCATCACTCTTCCTCTCTCCCTCTTCAAAGTTGCTTGGTTTGTTTAGACTTTGGGTTACTTACTACTACTTCTTACTTTTGCATTCTAACATTGCTACACCTACACACATCCATACACTACACACATTACTGATAAACTGATATCATTTATAATGCGAGAGGTCCCGGGTTCATATCCTTGACAATGCCCATGTCATGACCTAGTTCAAAAGTATGACAAAATGTGTAGAACACATATGTTCGCACAATTAAATCAAATTTATTTAATAAACAAAAGTAAACACGCTTGATGAGGGAGAGAGGAGGAGAACTCTGCCCATGCACTCATATTTATGGACATGTGAGCAATCAGGTTCTCTGGGTGTCGATAATGAGTCCTTATTAGCCAATCCCCAAATCCCAGCAACAAAAGGGGCGTAATAGGTGTTGAGGCCTAGGAGCCTTCACACCTGTGACTTGTGAAGATACAGTGAAATGACATCAAAATTGTATGACTAATACAAGGAAGTGGAATTCTTGCAGCAGAAAAATGTTACGTCAAAGCAAAGACGCAATAGTCTTTCCTGAATAAGTTCATAGTTTTGTAAAGAAATGGGGAGAGGAGGATGTGGTTGTCATGTGATGAGCAATCATCTACAGTTCCCCTTTTTAGCAGAAGCTCCCAGACTATTGGTCAGTCCCAAGAATGATCTGAGGGGTCACAAGATTGTTAAAGGGATACAAGACACAAATCATGGACTCCCCTTAGAGCTGGGCAATACATCAATATTACGTGTACTGATATTGTGATATGAGACAAGATATTGTCGTAGATTTTTGGATATCATTATATCATAATATGGCATAAGTTGTCTTTTCCTGGATTTAAAAGCTGCATTAAAGTAAAATTATATAATTTTCTGAAATTTACCGGACTAACTATTCTATTATATGCCATTTTACCCCTTAGTCATTATATCCACATTACTGATGATTATTAATCAAAATATTGTGTAAACATTTTCTGAAAGCACCAATAGTCAACACTACAATATTGTTGCGGTATCGATATTAAGGTATTTGGTCAAAAATATTGTGATAATTGGTTTTCTCCATATCACCCAGCACTAACTCCCATAGAGCAATGATAAGACCTCTCTAAATTAACTGATTCAGACTTCTTTGAAACGCCCCTTTACAGTAATTACAAACCCCGCAAACAAAGAAAGCAGCCATCTCTGAACAGATTACAAAGAAGCAGCAAGGCCTACATCCTCTTTTAACTTTTTAATTACAGACGGCCATGACCAACATTTAAAAAAGGTGAATGGGGAATGGTGTATGGGGTTTATGGGGAACTGGTTAGGGTGAAATGAAAAAATAACAAGTCCACCTACACTTAGCACTGCAAGACTCTTATCTTATCTTGTATAAAGATTGAAGTCTCAGAAAACAAGTAATGAATTAATCAAAAAATGGACAAATAAAGTAAATACTACTAAACATCTGCAGCCACGTTAGCAGCTTTGTGAGGCTGTGGGACACAGTGTTGCTTTGAGCTAAATGCTAACATGCTAATGTTTAGAGGGTAATGTTGACCATGTTTGGCATGTTAGCATTTCCAGTAACGCTGACGATGATGGGAATTACAGTTTGATAGGTATTTGTTCGTAAACCAAAGTATTGCACTAACTTACATTTTTACCTGATGATGGCGCTAGATGAAAAGTTAGGGGATTACATAAGAATTCCCCCTCAGGGAAACATGAATGCCAAGCCATCCAATAGTTGTGAAGACATTTCACTTAAAACCACAAATGTAACACCATGGTGGTGCTGAAGGCAAAGTCAGAAAAATGCCTAAGTCAGTGGGATTCCATGTTTGTACTAAATTTAAAGCCAATCCATCCAATAATTGTTGAGATATTTCAGTCTGGACCAAATTGGTGGACCAAACAACCGACATTGTCTTGAGCCAACACTGTTGTTTATGATTCCTCAAAATGTCCTGATTTATGGCTTCTCTCAAAGAGCCAGAAGTCAGTTTATATTATGGTCAAGGCATGTAGCTGACACTAGATTGTGTCTAGAGTTCCAATGGAATAAGCTTTTTGCCAAGGCTGTTCTCACCACAGTATTATTCAAAATATAATGCAGACATTTACGTATTGATGTTCACTTTTCCTGTCCAATTCTCAGAAAGAAAGTGGTCCACGATCATTTGTAACAATAGCACATTATTTAAAGAACATAGTTGATCATTATTCAACAGTGTTTGACTTTGTGCAGTTTTTGCTCTTCTTTTTTTTTACCTTCTCAGCAAAGAGCCAAGAGTTCAATGAAAACATCTTCAGTCATGTTTGTTGACAGCTCAGCTGCATGTGATTTCTGAACTGTTATCTTCACTAACTTCAACAAACATCCTGACATTTGTTCTCTGGATTTTTAGGTTCTGCTGCTGTGCCTATTGGTGGTCATCTTGGCTGTGGTGTTGTCCCTGAGAAAGAGCAGTGACGGGAAAGGTAGGCACTGATGATTTTAAATGTGCGTTTCCAAACCATGTTTTTTCACGTTTTAATTACAATAAAGTTGGCAAAATAGGTAATATTAAAAATTATTAAAAAACTTTATTTTCTGACTGAGCTTGTGAGTCATGACCTTCACTCCACAACACAGAGTAAATGAAAATACTTTGGCTGCAACAAGAGAGGCAGACAGAAATAACTATCTCAGGTTACATTTTTGGAGAACTTACTCCGTAAAGGCTGGTGAAAATAAATACAAGTGGCCACTGCATCCTGCCACTGTGAGGCTACAAACACTGTCTGGGAGTGTACCTAATGTAGAGGCTGCCAACTGTAGATCCCTCAGAAACTCTAAACTGGAAGTATTTACAGCAGCACTGAAGGAGGGTCAAGTTACCAACCGGTCGTTGAAAGAGAGACACAGAGGTGAAAGTTACCTCCTTAGGCTGCATATGATTTTTTTACAGGATATGTTTCTGTCAAGTTGTTGTGAGCCAAGATTTTTTGCCCACTTTGCTTAACACGTCATTACGAACATTTAAGCGAGACAGGAATGTTCCCTCGAGTTTGGCATTTTTTCTGCAGCTATAGATTCCCTCTATGCAGACGTGGGCAGTGGTGTCAGTATTCTCTTTGTTGCAAACCGCTGTGCCAAAACACCCTTCTTCCATTTCAGAGGCAGCGTGGTGACTGCGGGCAACTGTCCTCAGCCCTGGGCGGGGTGCTCTCTCTGCTGTGGCATTTCCCTTTAACTTCTATTTCCCACCAAGCTATCATGAAAGCCATATGGGGAGAATAAATCTTGACTTTGCACTCATTCAGACTCTTTTTGGGGTGTTTTTCACATAATGCAGTTCTTTCTGTTGGAACATCTACATCTTCTGTAACACTGCTTTCTTGGTAAGGCCTTTGGAAGCAAGTTAAAAGTAATAAAAATAACCTGGGTCTCTACTTCTTCCTAGAGGCTGACAGTACACACAGTGGGTAGTATGATATGCTTAGAGCTGGGTTTTCCCGTAGATTACAGACCACAGCAACTTGTCTTCTGAGAGAGAGCATCCCCGTGTTCAGTCCAAACCACACTCCTGGCTCCGAGAGGCAGTGAGGAGGGGCTTTCTCACCGACATGCTAAGACTCCCTCCGTCATGTGTCCAGTCAGCAGCAGACTTGACAGATTGTATTTGGAGTACACTTCCTCAAAGCTTCCTGCTTAGAGCCACCTTGTCTGTGGGAATGTCTTTTAGCAGAGCATAGTTTGTTTCCAAAAACAATAGATGATGTATATTTGTATCAGCCTTTGGTTACAAGTGCTTGACACATACACAGACTTACTTTCAAATCACACTTTATTGCCAAAGCAACATGAGACACACTCATCTCCTCACTAAAAACTCCTTATTTACCTTCACCCACAGTTAACAACTAGCTGGTGAACATAGTGTATCATTTAGCAGCTAAGGATGCCAATATTTCTTTCAGGGGTTAGTGGAAAGCTAAAAGAAGAGTAAATGTTTTATTTAAATGTGTCACATGGTCAGAAACATGACTCCAATTAAGTGCTAATGTTGCTGCTAGATGTGTAAACAGGCAACTGTTTGTTAAAGTATTCTACATAACACATCAAGTTTGTGTTTATTGCCCCAAATTGTCAAAAAAAGTTAATTAGTGCAGGTTTAAATAATCTGTACATGTTGTGGATGCTGTAGTTCATTCAGATTAAGTAAAATAAAAGTTGTGATGTCCCTTGTCTCACGTCCATGTGGGGCCTTAAAGTATAAGATAAAGTGGTCACAAGTTAAATGATCACAGCTCTTTTAGACAGCTGTTTTTTTCTTCCCTGATGGTTTCTATTTTATGAAAACCCAAGCTGTCCAGCACACAAATCTCATTTAAAAATGTGATGGTTTGGTAATTAGTCTTTGTTGAGTATGAAGTCTGTGCTGTTATTCATTAGTGGTTTTACGCAACATGTGGTTCACAGAATTGTGCCCTCTAGCTCCAAAGAAAGACTTCACTAGCAAAACACAGGGAACATTCAGTCTTTTCTGTCTTTAATCATCTCATAAATGTGTAGATGACGTCTGCATCACTACACTTTTGCTTCCTTTTGTCCTTAAATAACTCAACAATCCCATTTAATTTGGCATTAAAGGCCCCAAAAACACAGTTTCTTACCAGGAATGATGGGATCCTACTTGAAGATCTTCTGCCAAAGTTTAAACAGTGCTGGTTATTTGACACGAGAGATTTTTGTTTCTCTGCTTTTTTCTTTGCTGGTTTGAAGTGGACAGGGCTCAGTTGGAAAAAAAGTTGATGTTGTGTATTTGTCCCAGTTTGACAAATTGGGTCAAACTACCCCCATACAGTCCTGATGAAATAGATTCGTTGTTGAGTATTGAACTCTTAATAAATAATAAATAAGGATGTTGTTTTTTTTCAAAGAGGAATTACACACAATTTCACACCGGTTCAGATGAGTTTTATTCACTGTACTGTGGAGAAAGAAGTTCACAAGAAGCTTAAGGATTCTCTCTGACCAGAACGAGTGTCTGGCCAGGGTTTACACAAGTTTACAGGAAACAACAGAATTAACAAAAGCTCAGAAGAAAAAAAAAAAAATCTCACCTGCTAGCTGCCTGTCCCCAGAACACACTGTAAAAATACGCGGTCTCTGTACACAGCCCAGGGTCTGCAAACGGCAACAAAAACAAAGTGTGCCGACCTGCACCACCAAACGTAAACAGTGTTCCAGATTTCCAGCCAATAACCGACAAGAAGGATTTATGGGTGGGTGTTGGGGGGTTAGTCTGCGGAAATAGGGGGAGGAGACGGGATGAGAAGGGAGGGAGGGGCGAAGTAGCCTTTGTTTCGTTTGAAAATGCTTAAAACGTCAACAAGAACTGACATCACCCAACATCGCTTAGAGCACCTTAATCATCCTTGGCATAGACTGTAAAAGATTCTTAGTTATCTCTGCTTAATATGATGGGTGCACTTCATACTTTCAACTGATTATTACAAACAACCCCACTAAAAAGTTGAATAATTACAACTAAATCTGGGTTTACAGTGTAAACTGGAAAAAGGCAAACAGCCTCAATCCGTTCAGGATACACTTAAAATAGTGAAGTCAAATAGTTTCAGGACAGTCAAAATGGCGTACAGAACAGTGAACAGGAAAGAGAATAATAGGATAAAATGAGACTAAATCTGTTAAGTAGTTCAGCTAAATCGCCCCTTTCCAACTGTGATGAAATAGGAGAGATTCTGAGGTTCAGTACACATGTTGACCATCTTGCTGTGGCAGCTAGCCACGCCAAAAAAAGACCTGTGGTCCCAGTTTGTTGCAACATTGTGTTAGCATTAGCAAGCCTTATAAACATCTGCAAGTAAACAACATTGTAGATTAATACAATGTATTCCTTTGCAATTGATTGTTGCGTTTATAGTCATGAACCTTTACTGTTCTAAAACACTATTTTCCAGTCTAGTTAATTAGTCTTTTTTAAGTTATCTGGTGTTTGATGGCATTAAGGACTGTGTGTTGCTGTACAGTCCAATTTACAGAAAAATATAATGTATGCAACTGATTTCTTAACAGACAACTCTCTTTTTTCCAGCAGACGGTGAGCTCTGGCTGCAGGAGGCATACGAGGAACTCCTACTGCCACAATGTCCACCTGGGTAATACAATACTGTTGTTGAAATGTGAGAACTGATGTGGTTTCAAGAGAAAACAATTCCTCAAACCACCGCTGGCCAAGTTTGGATTGCAATAGCTCCTCTCTTCCTCTGCACAGTATCTTTCAGCATGTTTTAGTGCTGAGAAGGAAGCTGTTCAGCTGTAACTCCCACACTCTTCCTGAGTCGAGCCCATTGTTCCCAGTAGGCATTTCTTAGTGAGACTTTTACTGAGACCACACCAAAAAATAGAAAAGTATTTCTGCCTCTGTTAGTTCATCTTAGTTTTTTGTTTTTTTAGAAGTGTGTAAATAACCAAAGATACATGCTCCTTGATTCTTTTTTATGAGGGTATTGGCTTTGCGGGAAAACGTAACTTGTCTCTATGGAAACCAAGCTAATGACTCTGAACAATCAGTTGTGTGTGTGTGTGTGTGTGTGTGTGTGTGTGTGTGTGTGTGTGTGTGTATGGTCACAAGCTAATGACTGAGTAATCAGCCGTGTGTTGGTGAGTGGCGTTTGTGTGTGTGTGTTTTTGTGTGTGTGTGTGTGCTTCGGTAAGGGAGTAACCCCAGACAGAGTCATTAGACTGGAAAAGAAAACCTGTGGCTCCAAATAAGCTATTTTGGGTTTTAAAATATCTTTAAACAAATGAATGTTGTCTGTATTTCTCATACTAAAGTCACTCATTCTTTTGGGTTTGTTTGTATAGTTTCTGTTGACAGACCACACTTTTATTTTAATGTGTGGTTTGGTCTTTACACGCAGAGATGAAGCTCCTCTGGAACGTGCTGATTGCGCGATTTTTTACATGTTTACATAAAGGAATTACTTTCCAGATTATCTCGAGAATGGTAAATGAAAAAGGAACAGAAAATGGAAAATCGAATGGCTCGTCCTATTTCCTGATTAGAACTTGGATTGTTTATTCAGTTAAAACCATTTATTTATTGAGCCTTTACAACATTTTCAAATTGATCTTATTTATGTACTAATTAATCTACTTAAAAAAAAAAAGAAAACCCCTTTTAGATTTTTCCAAATTATTTATACTACTTTAGTTACAATATTAATTTATAAAATTTGTATTTTTATAGCTAAATAACTTGTCGCAGTTAAAGAAGCAATAACATGAAACTCTTGCAGACAATGAAACGAATGCAGTGCTCCCAGTGAAGTGGGAAAAGGGGCCATGCCTCACTTCAGAGAACAAAATAATCTGCAGAGACCAAGACAATTCTCTTAGTCCTTAATTTGTCATCAGTAAAATGAAATTTCTCTTCCTATTCACCTCCTCCTATGAGTCTGTGTAGTCTGGGATTTCTCTTTTTTTCTTCTTGCCTGCTCAGTCAAAGAGCTGCTTTGTACTCTCTCTACACAGACCCACTGTACAACACTACGGCTACACTACTAGTGCCAAAGATATCCCTGTCTCCTGCTGAGTAATTATTCCAATTCCCAATCCCAAACCCACCTCAGTGTCCACTTAAAGCATCACTCTTCCTCTCTATCTTCCCACCCAGTTTCTCTAGGCCTCCTCTCATCCTGGTGTCCTTGGACGGTTTCAGGGCTCCGTACCTGAAAGATCACAGCAGCCACCTTCATGTCATCAACAAGTTACGTAAGTCACCAACATCGTTGACTCAACAGCTCTTCATGGTTTACTAAGCATCCTCAGTGACTGGACGTTACTGTGTTGCAGGTAAACTTGGAACAACAACGCCGTACATGAGGCCTGTTTATCCCACAAAGACCTTTCCCAACCACTACAGCATTGTGACTGTAAGTCTTCTGCGGTCAGGTCACAGAGTCAGGGGGTTGATTCATTCCACAGATTGTTTTGTCAGTGCTGGAAGAAAAAAGTCCAGCATTTAAAACAGGGGCGTTTTCAGCTAGATGTTCTTATTGTAAAGTATATAACGGAGGGAGTAATGGCCCCTCTGACTGATATACTGTATATGATAATATTCGGTTGATATTTTGTAGTTTAGATTGATGAAACAATCCATCAGTAGCATGTCACTGTTGTAGCGGTTTTAAATGAGCTACTTTAAACTACTTAGCTAAGTCAAGTGTGTATGGTAAAGCTCTCCTTGACTCACTTTTGGGTACCAGTACGTTTCTCTTGGGGTAATTAATTGGGCATTAAAGAAGAAGAAAAAAGTTATGTGAAAAAAATTTGTACTCATTGTTTGTAATATTCTGCCATCTTTGCTTTGGAGTTTTCTATCCTTGACTCTCAAACGGTTATAAACAAAACCATCTGAGAAGTTTAGAGAAGAAATGTCCCTTGGGTGGTTCAACTAACATAGCCTACAGTAGATATCTGAAATGGAACAAGAGCCCCAGAGTAGACACTGCTGTTTTGTACAAGTTTAAAAGTCAAAAAAAGGTTGGATACTACTAGTTAAACTTTACCAATGTATTGAATTTCATCATCTTTTGTATTTTCTTTCACGAGAAAAATATAACCCGAAAAGTAAAGCTGTAAAATCAATATAGTGGGGTAAAAAGTATAATCTTTTTACCTGTGATTGTAGAGTCCGTGTCTCTCTCTTCACAGTAGTATAGAGCTTACTGTGGAGACTTAATGGCTTACATTTACTTGTGAAGAGGAGCAGCAGCAGAACAGAGGGGCTTACAGAGTGTCTTTCACCTTTCTTGGTTGAAAACAGACCCTGCAATCACAATAAACTGCTATGGCTACCAGTAATATTTAGGTAGGAACGACTGGAGAGATCCCTGTAGCCACAGAATCAAAACGGTTCACCTTGACTGTGTGTGACTTTTTATCTGCAGGGTCTTTATCCAGAGTCTCATGGGATTGTGGACAACAAGATGTACGATGTGAGCCAAAACATTTTCTTCAGCCTGAAGTCTAATGAGAAATTCAACACAAAATGGTATCAAGGAGAGCCAGTAAGTGAATCTGTGAGACAACCATATTGTACACAAAGATGTAAATTCATAGTACAGTAAATATTAGTCTAGAAAAAAGCCAAATCTGTGACCTAACAACCACCACATTAGGGAAATTTAGTTTCCACTGAGCAAGGCCACAGCAGGGCAGTTCGGACCTATCAGAAATATTTTCTTTGCACATCAAAAGAGCCACACAGTATTTGTTCTGTAACTTGTAAAAGTTAACACACCCTGATTTTGTGGGATAAAGAGGAGGCACTTGTCATGTCTGTAAGAAATACGAAGCATTGTGCTCATATTGCGCTGTAATTTGCTGTCTGCAAACAGCATTTTTTCATAGCTTGATATAATTATAGATTCTGCTGGTGCTAAATGACAGCTTGTTACGGCTGAGAGTTGTGCTTGTTTTGACGCTTTGTGGTTCCCGTTCAAATGGGAGGTCTCTTAAATCTCATTCCTCAACTGTGTGGCAGACTGCTGCTCCTGAAAATACACTATGCAGGACTTTCCTGGAGTGAAGGAGAAATAGATGAATGATGACTTTTGGAATGAATTCTTTCACAATGAACCATTTGGCAAAACATGTTTGCAAGCCTGCTGCATAAAAACACTTCTAACTGCAGATCAGTCTGATAGGTATCGATTTAACATAAATAGATTTCCAGATTAGATTTCCATCAGCCTTCTGGGCTGTGAGTGATTACACTTTAATCCTAACGGACTAAACACTGCTGTGATTCACTGAGATTAATGAATGAGGTATTTGTCTACTACAGCTTTGTCTCTCTGAATTATTAATGAACCTAGCTGACAGATTCATCTCTCTCCTTATAATCCTCTCTTTTTTTGACCTATCTCATCTTCTCTCCTCTACTTTCATCTCCTTTCCTCTCCTCTTATCTCATTTCTTCTCCTCTCTCCTTTATTTTCTTTTGTCTCCTCTCACCTCCTTTCCTCTTTGTCCCATTTCATCTTCTCTCTTTTTCTCTCCACCTCTCTTTTCCTATTCATTCATCTCCTTTCCTCCTCTCTTTTTCTCTTCTCTTCTCCCCTCTCCTCTCCTCCTCTTAGGTCTGGATCACTGCCATGCGTCAGAAACTGAAAGTAGGAACCTTTTTCTGGCCTGGCTCAGATGTAAGAATCAATGGCACCTACCCAGACCTCTACCAGCCGTATGACATGTAAGAGTGATGACATAACATTACATACATTTAAATTCATGACAAGAACATTACCTAATTGCAGACTATAGTGGTGTATTACAGTTATGAGTTCATAAATCACATGGAGCCTTTTGTGTGCACAGGAGCATTTCATTTGAGCAGAGAGTGGCAACGCTGTTTGAATGGCTCAGTTTACCTCAGGGAGAAAGGTATCACATGTTCTTAATTTACATTAAAAATTTTGTGAGTCACCAGCTAAAATCCCACTTAACTATTGCCTTTGTGATTTTAGACCTGACTTCTACACTTTGTACCTGGATGAACCTGACTCTTCAGGACATCGTTATGGGCCAGCGAGCAACGAGGTCAGTCTGTCACTATTGTCATACTGTAGAGATGACATATATATGAGAGGAAGGATTGTCATATACTCGACCCAGAGAAGAAGACTCTGAGATGCAGTTTAAATATCTGGAAAAATATTTTGTCAAAGTGAATTTCTGCTTGTGGAGCTGTGTGATATTTGACTGGGGCTGCAACAAACAACTATGATCGGTAACACTTTATTTGAAGGTATCTACATAACAGTGACATGATACTGTCAAGACCACATGATACAGTCATGACACATGAACCCTAAGCCAAACCATAATTTTTCATGACAAAACAGAATGACACTTACTTACAGAAATATTGTCATAAAAATGTATGACTTTTATAATGTTTATGACACATTCATGACAGTGTCAAGTCACTCTTATGTAGATACCTTCAAGTAAAGTGTAATCCTTTTATCATTATTGATTACTGCTGATTATTTTAACAGGTAAATGTATAAAATAGAACATTATAACAATTGCTCACATTATTATAATTATTATTTTTATTACTACTACTACTACTACTACTACTACTACTACTACATTACCACATGGCCATGGTAATGTCTTTGAATTGCTTAATTAATTCATTCATTCATTCATTCATTCAATGACCAGTCCAAAGCACAAAGATATTCAGTTAACCATCACATCAAAAGTAAAAAAAAGAAAAGTTGCAAATCTTCACATTTTAGAGACTAAAACTAGCTCTTGTTTGACATTTCTCCTTGAAAAATGTGTAAAATGTGCCAAGTAGTTAGTTCTGTTGATCTGTAGGTCCAGCTCCATACATCATACATAACCATTCAACAAAAAATCTATTGGAAACTAATTGTAATTTAATGATGACTAATCATTTTGAATGACAGTTAAAGATTGTGTTAAAAAAATAATATTTATTATTTAACACTTAGACATGGAAAACTGGAACCAGTTTTGTTGTTTTAAGTATTTTTGTTTTTCATACAGCATCTTACCTTCATTCTAAATGTGAAACAAATCTCCATTTAATGAAAAAGGTTGTGAATCTTGCTGCCACCTCCGTTTCAATTCTTTATACTTGCTAATTATTTATTTGCAAAAGCATATTGTTCTTGACATGCAACCTCTCCTGTCACAGTAACATGTTAACTTTGTTAAAGCTGCAAATGCTGTTGTGCTTTCAGGTTGCTCAGGCCTTGAAGAATGTGGACAGGATTTTGGGCATGCTGATGGATGGCCTGACACAGAAAGACCTGCACCGCTGTGTCAACATTATAATCACATCAGACCACGGTGAGATGACTGCACACAGCTGTGCTACAGTTGACAGTGTCATTATATAGAGAGTAAGGTGACAAAACAATCAATATTTCAGGTTAGAATTTCATCAGAACAGTACAATGAGAAGGAAATTGACACGTTTAAGCAATTCAGAGGAATTTTTTTTGTCTGTCTTTTCCTTTCTCTTTTATTTAAAGCTGTGCATTTGCTGGGTGCATCCCTCCTAAATCTGTATGGTTTCACAGTAGTAAGACATAGCATCGTATTAGAGCTTGTGTGCCACTGATGGGGGACTTTAGCGTCTCAGTGTCATCTTCAAATGTTTGACTTGGTTGAGTCATTGCACCTGTTACAGGAGAGAACTACAGGTTGGTGCCAGAGAGAAATCTAATATAAAAATGAGTCTGTTATCTGAGAGAGCACTGGGACAAAGTGTTGTCAGTGGTATATTAGGAGGATATTTTGTGACGAGAAGTTTCTCTAGACATCTGGGGACCATATGTTTAGTCTTGTAATTATGTATATTAACGATCAATGCGTGGAAGTCAACGTGGCTCAGGGCGATGTCCAGCTATCGTCATCAAAGACATCATTTCCAAGAGAAGATATTCATTTTGACATGCGGTGCTAGTTATTAGTCTGCAGCTCATCATCACAATCACACTCAAAATATGTCAACAAATGCGCACTGTAAATCTAAATCTATTAACGTGCTGTACATTTCAAGGGTTGTGAAACCGTAGAAATGACAAAGTAGTGCCTTTCTGACTAGACAAACCTTAGTGAGAAAGAAATCGTACGCATAGTCATGGATTTTCTATTTTAATTAAAGTTTAGAAACATTGCAAAAACTTCACACATGTCATGCTTTTGTAGCTACATTTGTAAAGTTTTTACAAATTCAAACAAACATATTAAGAAATATTTATAAGAATATATAAATATAAGAAACTAAAGACAAATTCTTCTTTTACAGGCATGGAGGAGGCTTCATGTAAAAATGCAACGTATGTGTCAACCTACCTGAACAAAACTGATGGCTTTGCTGTCATCCAAGGCCCGGCTGCTCGCATCAGACCCAAACACCTCCCGGAGGATTTCTTTTCTTGTGAGTTCCTGTCGATAACACCCCACTTCCCCTTCTTCCCAGCATTGCATCATCACGTAGTGTCAGTTTAGTAACCAGTGGGGCTGACCTTGTCCTGTGTTTCTCTCCTCAGTCGACTATGAGGGCCTGATGAAGAACCTGTCGGTATGTGAAGTATTCCAAAATGTGACATTTGTATTGATAGGAAGAATGAAAGATTATCTGCTTGCATGGCTTCTAGTCAAACATTCCCATTCTCCTGCTGCTGTGTGTTGATTCTCCTCTGCTGTGTCTGTGCTGAAGTGCAGGACCCCTGATCAGACAATGATGCCCTACCTCAAAGAAAACCTCCCCAAAAGGATGCACTTTGCCAACAACAAACGCATAGAGAGAGGACACCTCTATATGAAGGAGGGATGGCAGGCTGCGCTGTAAGTCACCGATCAGTCCACTAAGGTCTGTGTCAGATCATCAAACTGTGTCAAGAATGGAATAAAGAAAAATGACCTTATTCAAAGAGGAATAGTGTTGGGGAATAAACAAAAGGCATAGTTTAACCCAACATTGAGTCTTAATTAAATCCAATTATAGAACACACATGTCAACCCAAAATCCTTGTGAAGTTTTTTCAAACCACCAAACACTTTGTTTGAGCTTGCAAATGTAAATTGGAAATTCTTAACCTTTTGGAATAGCATATCTCAAACATGAAACTCACACACCACCAAACAACCCCAGTGTATATTTGTATACATGCAGCCTTGAGAAGCATGTTTTAGCCTTAAGCTAACTCCATACACTGAAGTAGACCATTAGAAGTGGTTGAAAAAAAAAAAAAAAACTAGTGGGCCTTTTGAACTTTGAACTAGTTTTGTAACACACTGTCACTTTACATCTGTTCCTTCAAAAAAGGCATTTAAACATTCTCCAAACTGCTATGTGACGAACGGCCTTTGCAGCTGTTTGGCTGCATGTTGCAAAAAGAAATTCCACTGACCTTGGTCATTGGGAATTAAAGTGAGGTAAAGTTAAACACAACACAGCATGTGTGCGTGCTCAAGTGAAACAGACACATTTCCAAATAGTTATTTTGTGTTCCACTGATTAAACTAGTTGGAGAGTTTGTAGTGCAGAATTGATGTAAAACTACCTGTTCATTTAATTAAATGGCA
Source organism: Etheostoma cragini (assembly GCF_013103735.1). Lineage (NCBI taxonomy): Eukaryota > Metazoa > Chordata > Actinopteri > Perciformes > Percidae > Etheostoma > Etheostoma cragini. The sequence continues at coordinate 7,263,343 of NC_048424.1, forward strand.
ATGTTGAAATTTTAAGGACAAAGTTAGAAACCAAGATGGCCTGATAGACTTGAAAAACCTGAAATTACTTTAGCTTTGTAAAAGCATAACAAGTTGTTAAATGTCCCACTTATGTAGCCAGAGTGCTGATTTAATGTGCCAGATGTCTTCAGTGATGAAAATTGTAATTCCATTGCACAGAATTAATATGAAAGACTTAAACACATTGGGCACCCAGATAGCTCAGTGGGTAGACGGGGTTCCCATGTATAGAGGTTTACTCATCGACGCAGCCGGCCCGGGTTTGAATCCGGCCTGCGGCCCTTTGCTGCATGTCAATCCCCCTCTCTCTCCCCTTTCATATCCTCAACTGTCCTATCAAATAAAGGCCTAAAATGCCCCCAAAAAAATAATCTTTAAAAAAAAAAGAAAGATTTAAACACCATTATTCGTAGTATAAACTAGTGGAAGATATCAGAGCTGTGAGCTGTTAATTGGAGTTGGCAAGTCTTACTGTATGTAAATTATAGTAAAGAAGATGTCGTGGAAATAAATGTGATAGTCTGGTGGTAAAAAAAAATGTTTCTTTGGCCACACAGCACAGAACTGAAGTATTTACAGTAATTAGTGTTGGCAATCATTTATAATGAAGGAGGCATGGTAGCGGAGATGTACAACAACTCCTTTGATGGATAGCAAACATGTAATCATGGAAAATTGTTTCAGGCTGAAGAATTCAGTCGGTCCACTTTAATGCAGTTGCAGTGCTATGGGACTTACTCTTTAAGTTAAATAGAATTAAACTCGCCTCACCCTGAAATTGAGCTCTAAAATTTAAATGAAACATGTCAATAACTATCAGTGTTGTTTATGTGACTTCCACCCTTCATTTCTGTCCGTCTTTGTGATTATTTTAACTTCTCAGATAACATGTTTTTTTTAATTCTATCTCAACAGTAATTCCCAGGAACTCAAGTACTGCACCGGTGGATTCCACGGTTCAGATAACCTCTTTACCAACATGCAGGTCAGAAGAAGGAAAGATGTGTTTGTGCGTCCACTAAGTTAAATGTTTAGCACAACATCGTGTTTCGATTTTTTTAAAACTAAACAGGAAATGTGAAAACGCCAGATTAAAAAAAAATAGGAGGGCGGATAACTCATAAGGTGGTTTTAGTTCTGGCCTTCTGTAGGATTTTGTGGCAGCATGCAGAGCTATGAAGATATTTTTCTCAAGAACAAGAGTTTCAGTTTCAGTGTGCTTCAGTTATATTTGGCTCAGACCAGACAGACCAGACAGACGTATCAGAGAAGAACATACAACTGCCATTCAAGATTTTATTTTATTTACAAGACACAGTTCTTATACAAGACCTTTTACAAAGCGGATGCAGCGGTAACAAACTTTTTCTGGATGCTTCAGAATCCGAAGTTTAGAAGATGATTGGTTGCTGCTGTCACTATTTACGAGTTAATATTTTAGTCAAAAATGCAATATACATCTCTGTATTTGCTGTTTTTGTTCCAATGAATGAAACCTAAATAAAACACACAAAATCAACAAAACACTGAAGCTCTAAAACTCTTGAGCACAGTAATTACACTTATGAGAAGTCATTCTCCACCTGCACATTATCTCCCTTTGGTTTAAGATTTGAAGATGTGTTTGTGTGTCAGCCTACCTTCGTGTTCGTCATTACAACACGTCAGGGTATGTTTCCAGACGTGGTTTGCCCTGGAATTTGACCAGGTAGTATTAGTTTACATGGTTGCTGACTTCTCTAAAGAAAAGTGTCTTCACAGAGCAGGGAAAAGGGTTCTTAACATAGATTTTAATTTCCTTCAAAACCCACCCAGCCACCATCATTCCTAGAATTGAAATCTCTGATATAATTTTTTAAGCTTATGTAATGTCATTTTACAGTTTAAGTTAATTTAAAATATTTACACATTTTTGACATCTTGTGATTTACAGAAAGAGTTTAAATAAGTTTCCCCCCAAAAATTTGAGAGTACGCTGTGCTCTCTCATTTGTATCTAGGAATTTTTCCAAATAAATGCATGAATGTCAGTATGTTAATGTTATCTACTTATTCCAGGCGATCTTCATTGGCTACGGTCCAGCATTTAAAGAAAACACTGTTGTCCCCCCTTTTGAAAACATTGAAATATATAATCTCATATGTGGTAAGTGAACTGAACTGTATCCTACTGTATTGCAGCTGTAGCACCGGATTAGTTCAATTTTTTGGGACAGAAGTGTTTTCACTGTGTTGCTGAGAGACAGATGGGAGGGACCGCTCTCATGTCCTGAGAGTCTTGTCATCACATGAGGTTGCCAGGCAACCATAGGAGACTTCAAGAAGTACTGTTCGCCAAATGAAGCAAGAAATAGTCCTGCGCATAGCGCGCATAAATCCACAATGTGTCATTTTTACACTATGTGTTAGTAAGTGAGCTTTAGAGGAGTTGGTAGGCAGATTTTGGAAGAACCAGGCTAGCTAGCTATTTTAATGAAAGCTAACCAACTGATAGATGTAGCTTCATAATTACTTTACAAACATGAGAGTGGTATCAATCTTCTCATCTAACTCTCTGGGAGAAAGGGTATTTCCTAAAATGTTGAACTGTTCTTTTAATGAGATTGTTGGGCGTTTGACTTGGAAATCTTATAGTTAGCTATAGTATTTAGCTACAATTCGGAGATAATGTCATCCAAATCTGGTAATGAAGTGAAATTTTCAACCTGGGCCTAATCTTCATGGTCCTATGAAACCATCTTTCGCTTTAGTTCTAAAAAGTTTTCACGGCAGGTTTGTTGATGAAGTAACAGCCACACAGTTACACACATTTCAGAAGAGGAAACAGGTGCACTTCTCCTGCACTGAATTTCAGTTGGCTTAGCACATCTAAAAATAAAAATAACAGGAAATAAAGAGCAGCTACAGCAACCAGATTTTAGAGAAGAAGAACAAACGCAATCTGCAGTTTAACCTAGTTGTCAAAACAAAAGATTATTGATAATTGTTCCCTTTTTTTCTTAAAGTAATAATCCATATTCAAGTCCATAATACGGTTCAATTATGGACTGTTACTTATGATTTATTAAAAAGAAAAATGTCTTAATTCTATGAGCATGTGTTCCTGGCTGGTAACACTCAAAATTAACCCTCTCTTTGTTTAGCTTAAATCTAGAAGTTTGTGTGATGTCTTACTTGTCCCAACCGACAACCTTGTAGTGATGTCACTGAATCCTTGTATCTCGACTGTATGATTACCCCATGGAAAAAGACGTTTTTTTAATTGTCAGTTATGATGGCTAAATGTATGAAATAAAAAGGCTCCTGACAATATTTGCTGCTGTGCAGCGTCACGTCCAGTGTGTTTGATTTGTTTTTCTCTCGTCCTCCTCCAGATCTTCTCAGTATTCGGCCTGCTCCAAACAACGGGACTCACGGCAGTCTGAACCACCTCCTGAAGCATCCTGTCCACCTGCCAGTTCACCCAGCGCAGCTCTCCCATGACACCCCCTGTGAAGCCAGTGAACTCGTCCCTGTTAACGATCTCCATTGCACCTGTGCATCCCAAACCAAGACAACGGTATGTGCCAACAAGTTATTCATGTCATGACAGTGCTTGTCCGTCTGTTAGTCCCCCACTTTGGTCCGGACTCAAATATCTCAACGTTTGGATGGATTAACATGTAATTCGGTGTGGATATTAATATTCCCATAGATTAATTGCCACTTTCCTGTTGCGTCACCTTGTGTTTGGCATTTGGGGTTTTGAGTAAAATGTCTCAATAACTTTTGAATGATGTACAACGATTCATGACCCTCTCAGGATGAATAGTAATACTGTTAGTTCTAGTTAATGCCTCATCAGATCAAAATCTTTGACTAAATTCCTGCAAAACTAACGACATCCCCATGTGCCTAAACTGGATTTTGAGTTTAGCGATAATTAGCAACTGTGGCATGCTAACATACTGAACAAAGATGTTTAACATAGTAAACATTCATGGCCTTTGTGATGTTTTTTTTAATGACTTCAGTCTTTATTCAAGATGGGATGAAGCTCTTGCTCTGCTGTGCCAAGATGATCTCTTATTTATTTATTAAATAAACATTATAGCTTCTAAACATCAGTATGTTAGCATTTTCATTGTGCACATCTTAACATGCGTCAATGTACAGTCACACAGAGCTGTTAACATGGCCATGGACTCCCAGCCTTGTTGTTTTATTAGGTTTTGTGTGTTCCACTTAATGTTTCCCTTTTCACATACTCGATCAGGGTCAAAGCATGTTTGACAGTTGGCCATTTTCTGATGCAAATGATTAAAACGCAGTAAAAAAAATTATAATTAGTCATTTGAAATTTAATTGAATTACCAGTGGTAGTACGAGTAGACCTACGTTTTCTGTACGATAATGTGAAACAAAGTCAACTTGACACCAGTGCAGATACTTTAAAACTTCACAGGCCTCAAATACTGATGTGCATGGTGAAAGTTGTGTAGATACAGTGCATGGACTCTTGTAATGTATTTAACACAAGCATAATACCAAACATTTCTTTTTAGGAGACAAATATGAACAGAGATCTCCTGACAACTAATAATAGTGAGTATTGTTTTTATTTTTCTTTGCATTCATAATGTTTTTGAGAGGAAACTGTATGGGACATTTATACATGTTCCATTTTTAGGTGTTAAAGCCAACTTGCGTCGCCTCCATCATCCCTTTGGCACCCCTCGAGTCATCCAACCAGACGCCACTTTTTGTCTTCTCCACCAATCCAACTACCTCAATGGATACAGCAAAGACCGCCTGATGCCCCTGTGGGTGTCGTATACCATCCAACCTCTGGTGAGTCCGTTGTTTTGAGCAGTCTTTCATCTCTAAATATAGCATGTACAGCTGAATTGTCCCGGCTGTATTTCTTCTGTGGTTATAGGGTATGGCAGGAGATTGTAAGAGGTTGTTTAGTATCTGAATCCTTACTCCGAGCAGCTGTTACTCATCTTGTGTGCTCATGTTGGCCCAAACACTTCTTGTCTTTCTCATTATGCGGTAAAGCTTTTGCGTAAATCATGACTTCAGGCAGAGTGATGCATTCCGGGGAGAGTTTACACTGTTGTACTATTCTGTCTGAATGATGGAGCTATTCAGGATTTGTTGCCATTTAGGCTTTACAGTACAAGCTAAATATGGTTGTACTGTGTCCTTTGTGTTCATTTTTGGTTAAAAGAATCAGTGTTTAGATTGTTTTTCGTCATAGCATAACATACATTATTATGCTCAGCCCACTTAGACACCCACAGAAAACTTCAATTTCCCAGTTTGTCAACCTTAACAACTCCATATAAAGCAAACTTTAAGATAGTTTTCCCACTAGAAAATCAATTAACAAGTGAAAAGCATGAAGCCATGCTACATTTCAACTCTTGTACAGGATGTTTGAAAATATGCACCTGAACCTGACGTAAAGCTAAACACAACTTTATGGAAAACATAAGGAAACATTAACTAGAGTTTGGTTTGGCTGTGGCCTAAGTACTACGTTGGTGACCTGAACAAACTGACTGGAGTGCAGAGCTGAGCTAATTATACTGCTGGAGCTTGATGAATGGATGAGTTGCAGGTGTGCAGGTGGATTGGCAACACACACACACACACAGTTCTCCACACAGTGTGTGGCACTATGTTTGTGGTGACCCGTCATTGACATAATGCATTCCCTTACCCTAACCATCACAAATAAATGCCTAACCTTAACCCTTACCCTCACCATAACTTAATTCTAACCCTAATCCTGAAACCAAGTCTTAACCCTCAAACAGCCCTTCAAAGTTGTGGGGTCAGAAGCCAAATAGATGACATAATGGAAAGGAGCCTGTTAGACTCTGTAAAAGCCAGAATGATCATATCACATTCATGCAATATTAACTGGAGGACAAATCTTTACGGATTATGCATGTAATAATTTTAACAGTGTTTTGGACTTGTGGTATTTTCTTTCAGAAGAGATAGTTTGTATGACAGAGGAGGGCACTGAGTTTATTGTTTTTATAGAGATCTCTGCAAACAGAAACAAGGCCTATATACACAGGCAAAGACTAACCTAGCCAAGCGATCTTATGCAACACTTCTAACTTCACACTGTCCATCACTGACTGATCCTCTCTCTCAGACCAGAGTCCAACCCCTGAGTGCAAAGTCGGAGGAGTGTGTTCGTGCTGACGCACGCATCCCACCGACCGCCAGCCAGCTGTGTCTGCGCTACAGAAACAACCCCACTCTGTCCTTTGGCCTGTTGCATCCCCCTAGTGAGTGTGTGTGTGTGTGTGTGTGTGTGTGTGTGTGTGTGTGTGTGTGTGTGCATGGAGCCGGGTGTTGAATTCAAGTTGACATGTTTGAAAGCCAAATTCTCATGTAAAAATGCACCCATGCTTTTGGTTTGCAGTTGTAACGAGTGTCCCGTCCCCTCTAAATGAAACCATGTAGATTCACTGCATTTTTAATGAAATTCAGGTTTCAGATAGCTCTACAAAAGAAAATGTGACAGACTGAAAGAGAGAAGTAAAAGCCCCCCAACAGCTGTGAGAAAATTAGACAATTTATTTTCCTCATGGCTGTGGTACAAAGTGATCCCAGACTATGATTTGTTCGATTTGATGACATAGAGCTGCAAGTTTTAAGTAATTTTTAAGCAAAAATACTCCATATTTTCTTGTTCCAGCCTCTCTAATGTAAGGATCTGCAGATTTTTTTAAATTAAACATCTTAGACACTTGATCTGTTTGTCAGACAAAATAAGATGGTGACATCACCTAGGACATTTTTCAAAATGATCTGTATGTAGACAAATTATTAATAGATTTATCAATAATGATAGTTAGTTGCAGCCATAAATCATTTAACATCTGTATTTAGCCCCACTAACATGGGATGTTTAGTCCTTCTTTTTAGAGTACACATGTCAGACTTTTTCACTATTTTTTTCTTTATAGATCTGAGTGCCGAGGGAGCTGAGGCCGACTCTCTAATCACGAGCAACATGGCACCAATGTTCCCTGCATTTAAAGGTACGTGTATCTTGTAAAAGAAAATAACTTACCTCACAGTTTTAGTCTCATTTTATGATATCCTCTTTGCTGTTCACTGATTAAGTTCCTTATTTTACCTGATCAACAGGTTTTGGTCTCTCCTGATTTCACTAAGTCTGTCTAGTTTAGTCGGCTCTAGTTTAGTTGTGTTAAAACAAAGCATTTTGCATTGATCACTGAGAGTGAGACATTTTGTTGGAGCCCAGGCTGGTTCCAATCAAAGGTCATCCTTAACTGATCATAACACCTTTGCTTAGTTGAAGCGGACAGTGTTGAGTCTATGCAAATCCACAAATCCTTTTGTTTATTCTGTTTCCTGTAACCTTGTGTAACCCCCTAGTTAGCAACTCATTTTGGTCAGAGAGAATCCTACAGCTTCTTGAGAGCTTCTTTCTCCACTGCACAGTAAACAAAACTCACCTTAACCAGCCCCTGAATTGTCTTCCAAACATGTATCGGCTCCTGGTTTTTGTAACTGGAAATGGGAATCATGACAATGCATGATTTAGAGATTTAATTCCAGAGAGTCCAAAAGGGTTAATTTTGCAAGTGAATGAAAGCTAAACAAGTTAAATTACCTGGTGAATGAAGAAATACACTGGATCACAACTAGACATTATGCCATCCGCTGTTTTGTGTGTGATACACTCAAGTTTTCCGAGAGCAGGTATTGTGGTCTGTTTGTTCTCATGAGCAATTTCTTTGGTCAATATTATACTTTTTGTTCTAAAAACAGGCTATACTTTTGGTTTTTAAATACACATAACAGGAGTCCAAAGATCTAACCGCTGTGATTTTATGGGACTACTGTACTTTAATTTAGTTAAACTCCTTCTGTAAAGCACAATTAAAGGTTTAGTTTGAAGAACTTTCTCAGATTTAATCCTCCTGCTATCCTTCAGTTGACAGCGCAGTTTTCACAATAACTCACTTTTCTGATTCACCAGACTATGCGCTTTCAATTAATCTACAGAACAGGAAATGGAGTGAGTGGAATGATATGATAATTTTGTTCTTTTGCTCATACTGATGTTTCTAAATTCTAAGAAGTAAGTCTGTACCTGCACTCACACCACTCAAACTACTTGGGACACAAAAGTATGTGGGTGTGATTTAACGCTGTGGTGTGCTCGGACCCATGCTTTTGTTGAAACTTGTTTATTGTGTTGAGTGATTAATGCATTGAAAAGTTGCGTGTTTAAGAAAAAACAGCTCTGGTTTCCCTGGGGACACCCACACTACAAAGGAAAAATCTCCTTCACTATTACCCAATTCCATTGAAAGGAGAACCCTGTCCAAATACAGAACTGTTGTTTGCTTATGTGTGTGTATACTACACACACAGTTAACAGATGCTGCCCCCTGGTGGCACATCACTGTGCCTACACTCTGTGAGCCTTTTAATGGATGAGTTAGTTAGACTTAAACATGACAATACAGACATAAAATAACTTAACATCATCAAAAACAATTCCATATACACAATACAATCAACACATAAAAAACAGAAAACATTTTGTGGAACACATGCTTTACATAAAGGGCACTTTAAATGAAAGTACAATGTATTTTGGAATTTAAGTAGCCTATATTCACTTTCTTTCTAAGAGTTGGATAAGAAGATTGCTACTTTTCTCATGTCTGTATGCTAAATACAAAGCTACAGCCAGGAGACTGTTAGCTTATCTTATCTTAGCATAACCACTGGAAATAGAAGAAAACAGCCTGGTCCTAAAAAAGCAACTCAATCCACCTACCAACACCGCTCAAGCTCACTGATTAACACGTTATATCTCATTTACCCAATATGGTTCCCTACAGATTGAACAAACAAGATATCACTTGTTAATTGGTGAACTTTATAGTTGCTGGTAGGGAAATTTTTCCTTTCAATTTAAAGTTGTAATGATATAATCACTATCTTCTCTCTGTAGACCATAGTATGATGAAGATGTATTTTTGGAGAACTAAAAAGTTATTGTATCTTCCCTAACTGTAGATGTTTGGACCCACATCCATGATTTCCTGCTTCCAAAATATTCACAGCAGCTGAACGGAGTTAACGTCATGAGTGGACCGATATTTGATGAGGACTATGATGGAAACGTCGATGCACTTAAAGCAATCTCAGGGTAAATCAGCAGCACAGGCAGGATTATTTTCATCATTTTCAGAGGCTAAAGTGACATATTAAAATAGGTTTGTGACATTTGATTTGTAATTATATGTGTATAAATAAATTACTTTTAAAAGGCTTTGACATAACCAGCAGGTCGTTTATTTGAGATTTTGGACCATGTCCTCCTCAGCACCAAGGTCACAAGAACACATAAGTTAAAATGAAAGCTTTCTGGAAAAGAGGTAGCAGTTTCTTAAACTCTAATCTCATTTTTCTCCAGGAATGAGGCTCCCATCCCAACACATTTCTACGTGATTCTGACCAGCTGTGGGAACTCGACCTTCAGTCCTGTCAACTGTGAGGGTCCCCTGCGGGCCAAGTCCTTCATCTTGCCCCACAGACCTGACCACAGTGAGAGCTGTGCTGTGAGTAATACCACTAACTCCTCTCCTACTCGTTACTACACGTCAGCCTACTTCAGTGAAAACCTGCTGACACAACGACAGTGGAAAAAATGATGGTGGAATACATTTTCTTTGTTCCTCTTCTTTCTATAATTTACCCCTTCTTTCTATTGTTTTTCAGAACGGGTCTGACCTGGATTGGGTGAAGGATTGGCTCAAGTTTCATACAGCGCGAGTCCGAGACATCGAGCTCCTGGCCGGACTCAGTTTCTACCACGACAGGCTATCAGTGGAAGAGACGCTACAGCTAAAGACGTTTTTAGAGACTGCTTAAAGTTAGAGACAATAGCCAATGGAGCTTTAATTTCCAAAGAAAGCTATATTGGTCAGTACAACTGGCCTCAGTCCACATGAACAAACACGTTCATAACAGGTTTTCTGTGTTCAAACCCCATTGATCCATCCCAACATTAAGTTCCATCCAGGTTTTTTATGATATGTCTTATTCCCTAAAATGTTTAAAAATAGTCAATGTGTGATAGCTGTATATTTGTGATTAATGATGTTTTTATAATTGATTTTATAGAGAAAAGTCAGATGACGTTTTATCAATGCAGCTCCGCAGCTCCGAAGCAAAGACTCAAAGTATTTCCTCTGATGGGAACAAAATAAAAAGAGAAAAGAAACTTTAATTGCTGAAAGAAGGAACTTTTTCTACTGGGATTGCTTTTATTGGCTGGGGCTCTTCAAGAAACACATGGCAATCTGGAAACAGTTGTTTTTGCTGCCACACATCTGGAGAGCAGCCGGAGAAACACCTAACATGAGAATTAAAGAAAAAGAATACGTTTTGCTGTACAAAAAGAAAAGTTTCCCCCGCCAGATGTTGTCATTGGGTGTTTATGGTTGTTATTTTTCTATTTTCTTTATATACACACCAATGTTTTTAGTATTTTACAAATTTTTGGTTTGGTTAATGACATTTCAGAGATAATTATTCAGTGTTCGAGGGTGTGTGTGGCTGTGAGCATACTGTATATTTACTGTATGGGTGGATGGATTATGAGACACATTGGGCACAGATACGTAAAAGGCCCCCAGCTGTCCTACATAGAAGCAAGACATCTAGACAAAAAGACACAGAAGTTCTACGAACAATAAGACTGTTTTGAATGTCTTTGTGCCTTTTTATGATTCTCCAAAGTTCTTTTGCGACCCTTTGTTGTCAATTTGGTTTATTTGTAATCATTTCGGATCATTTGTTTTTTGTGATCATTTTGCATTTCTTTTTGGTTTTACATCTTTTTATGGTCAGTTTGCCTCTTTCTGTAGTCTTTTTGCAACTCTGATTGCCTTTAGTATTGTGTTGTCATTTTGCATCCATTCATGGTCGTTTAGGTTCTGCAGGTGAAACAGAACTGTCAGGTGCGGCTGTTGGTCAAAAGTTGATAAAGAGAGGTTGTCAGTGCCCCGTAGTCTCAGTCAGTAATCAGCGAGTCATCATGCCTTGTTTGCGGGTAATTTCTGCGATGAACATAGTTTTTGTCCAGTCCTTTTGTCTTTGCTCTTCACAGCGACTGTCTGGAAGGGATGACAGGTAGTTTGTAAAAAAACTAAAATAGAAATGTTGGTTAAATACACAATTTAAAATAAAAACTTTTCTACACAGTTTTTTGTGACTTGAATTCCTATACTCATTAACTTTTACACCTAAAGATCAAAATATCATAGAAACAGAATATCACCAAAAACTAAACGTGAGGTAAAACAATCGGCAGTGTCTCTGTTTTCTGTCTCCGACTTGCACAACAGTAGGCCCTACGTGTGAAATCAAAAGGAAGGAAACTGAGCCATGTTAAACTCTGTATTAAACATGCCACTTCCTCAGTCTGACCACTCTGGCAGTGCAGCGAGCCTAAAGGTATGATCTTGCAGCTATCTGCTCTGCACCGCTTAACTTTGCAGTGACCTAGTTCACATCTCAAGTCACTTTGACTTTTTAATAGTCAAAGTGACGTTTCAGTTGATATACAGCAACAGAACAATGTGTTAAAGAAACGTTTTCTTATTGCAGCTCACATTTTAATCATCGTCAAAAGAAACATTTGCAATGATTGTTGATGTAAGGAGTAAATTAAGTCTTGATTGAAAGTTTTCTATTTTTTGTACAGTTTAGCATTAACAATAATAAGCCAATTAACAATACTGTACATGTTTTGTTATTTGGGAAAATGGTCATGCAGAATTACAGTAAATGTGCATCATTTTGGTAACATTAAATTTACATACTGTTTACAGATATTCTCATGATGAAAGCTTTCTCTAATAAACCTTTACTAAACAATGGCAGCGGCGGCCAGAATAAAATCTGTTTTAAATAACAAAACTTACCTTCATGTGTAACAATAATTGTTGAAGTCAAGATGCCTCTCAAAAGCTTCAGATTTTCAAATTAAATTCCAATGCAGGTCTTTCTTTGACAACTCCACCTTTTAAAAGTTCTTGTCAAAATTAGCGTGGAACATTCGCAACAGTGTCCTCATGGCTTAGGTCCTCCTCTGCACCGATAACATTACTCCCAGCTTCCATCATGAACCAGCAGGCTGGCTAACGTTAGCTAGCCTACTTCAGCAGCGGTGCTAGCTTGTGTACACATGTTAAGGCTTGTTCTCTTTATACATTCATGTCATACATACAAAATCCAATTCTCATTCACAAAAAATTGATGAAAAGACACACAATATTAACTCAATAAAGTTTTGTGTACGTTTGTGTATATGCTTGACTCTCCGTAGAAATGTTTTTTTTTGGTACTTACGGTGGGTAGTATTGGCAGAAGTAGAAGTACTTGTAACTTGAGTTGGGACAGTAGGCCCTGCCACACCCAACTGGTCACAAACGCTCGTACCCAGATACAGAGAGAGCAGAATACTGTGTAGACAATGCCATCTCTAGATCAAAGTACTAAGAACTTGTCAGAAGAAATCAAAAAGGAAGATGTTTTCTGGGGAGTCACAAAAACTTCTCAACTTTGTGGATGATCCACTGAAGCCTATATAAACACAATTAAAACCAGAAAACAAGATTTGGTAAGGTGTGAATGTGTATCATTATTTTAAATCTTGTGATCACAAAAAGTATCAATAATTTTAAATACTCACCCTTCAGGTAGGGTTTCAGAGATGAGAGAGACACATTGGGTTAGTTTATTGCATGCTTGAAGCAACAATAAAAAGAATGTAGGTTTAGAAAAAGCTAGATTTTTTAGATAACGTACCAAGAATTATACACTCAATATTAATCCCTATTAGAGAGGACATTTTATTTCACTTAGTGGAGCCAAGGTGCTATGAACAACAGAACAGTGAAAGTGTATGTAGCCACCAGGACAAAATAATACAAAGACTTGTGTCAACATCGCACCTGTGAAACGTCTTTGATGATAATGTGTGAAAAGTTGCTGATCTGTGTTTACATTGTACATGTGTTTTTCATGAAAACTGAGGGATCATGATATCTAAACCTTGATAATTAGAGGTTAAATTAATAATGGGACCTTTGATAAGATTTGAAAACCCTTCTCTTGTCCTTGACAACCTATGGAAGTGGTTTTGCTTTGTTTGAACAGGCCTTCCACTTTGTTTCATCTGTATCATGTGTTAGACACTTGACTCATTATTTTATTTTTAGATTACAAATTTACATTTTTGTCACAAGTGAGTTTTCTTGTTACTCCAACTGTGCTGCGCTTATTTTCGTTTTTAAAAGAAATGTTAGTGCCTGTAAAGAACAGCACAAAGATACATTTCTTGCAATGTACTTTAAAATAGCCTACTTTCAGCAGGGTTTGTGTGGTCTTGTCATGTTTCGGAAGAGCAAAGTGTTCATGTCACAGGTTGTGGTGTCAGTGACTGAGTTCTTATTTTAAATTTCTTGTGGTGATGAGTTTTGCTGTGAGTACAGACATGTTGCCAGAGCTGACTCAAGGTATGCAGTTGCTGAGAGGTCTTCCAGGAAGCCGTGCTCTGGGTGGGTAACTTGTCAGAGACCTCATGACTAGTTTGGTCTTTCTCAGGGCTTTCAGATTCCATATTTGGGTCCCAATGTCATCAGTCAGGTGTCTTTTACTGTCACTGCTGTGGTGGGCTGATACAGGCTCCCACCCTCTTTTCTCAGATGTTCCAGTCACCATTAAGCTAAACCACGAACAGCCGGAATCATTATGGTCTTTTGCATAGTAGAGGCGAGAATGAAATTACTTGCCTTGACGTGATGATGGTCCTCTTCAATTCAACTAAAATTCTCCAATCAAACAGTCAAAGCAAGAGCTTCAAATGAGGAACCAAATCACAGATGAGCATGAAGAAATGACTTCCTCCAGAAGCATATTTCACATCTTGCCTCATTTATATTTACAACTTGAGAGAATCTCTTCAGGCATGGTGCACGTCAGCAGAGGACAGATAACAGCTGTGAGCCATGAGGCCTAATTACAGCTGCCCCTGATTGTTTTCTCCAGCCTCCTGGCAGCTCTGGATAGTAACAAGGACAGGCTCTTATCTATCAACACAGGCTGGCATCCAGTTATTCAACAGGCCACTTCCTCTCTACTCCCCATGCTTCACTTGTCTGCTACTGAAGAGGACAGGGGTTTTGTTCCAAATGAAGATGTTTAAAAATGAGACCCTCTATGGAAATAAACGAGTGCTTAAAGGAACAGTTTGACATCTTGGGAATGACTTTTATTCACTATCTTGCCAAAAGTAAGATAGATATTCACATCTAACTCTTGGCAAGAAAGCAAATGCCCGTATTTCCCAAAGCAAAATTCTACATCTCTAAAATAAAGCATTTTAGACCTATTTACATTTGACAAAAGCAAACCTCTAATCTTTGTTTAAAAAATATTAGATTCGGGGATGACTTCCTTTTTTAAATGGATGTTTAGCTGTTTAAATAAGATTTGAATAGGTCTACTGACCTTTAAAAAGAAAAGAAAAACAAACCAGAACATGGACACACGTCAGCCATCAATAATGCAAGGGTTGGCATTTGGTTTGTATTGCCGCTCTGTCATCAGTGAAGCATCACTGCTCTCCCTGCATCTGAGGAAGCGGTGGGGGTTTGCCAGGAGAGGGGTTGAATAAGGGGGGTGAAACCAGCTGACGCTGACACAAGAGGGGAAGATGAGGACATAAGCGGTCTGACAAAATCAGCATATGAAGCTTAAAATATAGCCCACATCTAGTATTGTGTAGTTTATTTAAAATCTCATCAGACCCTGAGTTGTAGAGGCTCTGATAGGCAGGAACTGCAAGTCTGCAATATGATGACGCAGATAGACTAGAGAAAATTATTTTAAAGAGGGTTTTTCCGAAGTTAAATCATTCTAGTGGAATCACTACAACTATCTGCTCAGGAGGACGACAAATACATCCGGCTCTGATGTGGATGTAGATCACAATCAGGAGAAGGGAGATCTTACCAGCACACACTTAGAATAACTTTCACTATTTTTGTTCTTTCACTGATTCAGCCATAGAAGACTAAAGAGGAGGTCTGGGGGAGGGTTAAAGAAGAGAGGAGGAGCAGACAGGAACAGAAAAGAAGACAGTAAAGCAGAGAGACACAGAGAGAAGAGGACCAGTGAGACGGATTCACATGATCAGAGTCTGCTGTTTAAAAAATGGATTTAGGTTTGCTTCAAGCACTTGAGAGAGAAAGAGTCCTGGAGGTTCTTCAGAGAGACAAACAGCTGCGTCTCATTGAAGAGGACAGGATAAGGTGAGTAATTTTAGGCCACTTTCATAAATACTTCTTCCTGTTGCTGAAAGGGGAATCTTATTTCAGTGGCATTGTGAGACCAGCTACAGACAAGGCTAACAGAAAGCAATCATAAAGATTTTGTGTTATTTTCTCTCCTACTTTGTCTTTCAGTATATTTTATAATCCGGATATTAAATTATAAAGAAAATGTCAGTTTAAAAGGATGTTTGCCACTTTCAAACTGAGAAAATAAGTTGTTTTCTTTGTGAAAATAGCTTAAAGATGTTTTATTATTCCATCCATCTTTATTTCAGGAGGATGAAGCATGAGCTGCAGGAGCTTCGAAGGAGAGGTGCCAAAAGTTTTGCCCGGCAGTACGGCGAGCGGACCTGTGCTCGCTGTCAGAGGCCGCTGGGAAAGTTTTGGAACTCAGGTGCAGTCTGCCACAGCTGCAGCCACCGCATCTGCAGCAAGTGTCGCGTGGGCGTGGGAGCGGCGGGCTGGAAGTGTACGGTCTGCCACGCCTACAGGTGCAGTAGAGAGCCCTACACCCCGCTTAATGCAAGTGAAATATCTGACACAAATGACTTTATGTGCGTCATTTGAAACTCACTGTCTGGCTTTTAATCATTTGAAACTGTTGTTTAGCCCCTTTAAACTTTAAATTCAAACTTTCTTTAAAGCGTCAATGTTTTTATGTTAACAATTAATCAAATGGCAATTGATCCTAATGATGCACCCTCAGATAATTACGACCTGAATCGGCAATTCCCTTCAGCTTTATACTTTTAGTGAGTTTCAGGTCCTTTTATAGCTGTCCGTCCTGAAACTTTAATGTTTTGGTTCACTATCAGCGCTCTCAATGCTTGTTTTTCTCTGCACCAGGCAGCTGTTTTCAGTAATAAATCAAAAAAGCTCTAAAAGCTAGCTGTACACCATCCCAGCTCAGCTTCAAACAGACAGACAGACACAGTTAGAGATTACAGGTGAACACAGTGGAGCATTTAGCAGCTAAAGAACCAAATATTTCCATCAGGAGTTGGTGCAGACCAAACATAGAGAAAAAAGAAGAGTGCAATTGGATTTACATTCATTTCCTAATTAATCATAATGGTGCTCCATAACTACCAGATGTAAACGTAAGCAACTATTTGCCAACTATGTTTAATTAAAAGTGATATGTTAATGTTGTATTTACAACTTATTGCTGCTGCCTTCAGGTGGTCAAAACAACCGGTTATTGCAGGATTAAAGTATATTCAGAATATATCAGTAATTTATCTCAAAAGTAAGACATTAAATATCTCTAATAAAATGAAATTTGATCTAAAAGAGGCAACAATGATACCATATACTAAAATAATAATATAGTCAGGGACAGTAACTAGAACAGCTAACTTGTTACTTTTTCTTTTTCACTATGAATAGGTATGTATAAGTCCTTCTAATGTAATTGTATAATGACTTTGGGTTGTTCTTCTTCACAGGGAGGTGAAGTTCAAGTCTGGAGACTGGTTCTTAGAGGAGAGGGCAAAGAAATTTCCAGTCACTACAGGTTTGTTTAACATATTGCATGTATTCACAATTACTTTCCTTTCCATCATTATTAATTATTGATACTTGATAAAATATGGATGATCTGGGTTGTTGTTATATTTGGGGTTTTAAAAGTTACTAAGTTATTTATAAAGGGTGGTAAAGTATTAAAAGAGGCAGAATGTTCATATAATACATATTGTGTGTGTATGTATGTGTGTGCGTGTGGGGTGGGGGGGGGGGGTATTTTAATGACTTTCAGACTGTCACAGGAAAGTCATAGTCATTATCCCTGTATAAATAGTTTTCATTCGTAATATTTGTTTTCTTTACAGACAAATATGAGATGGCTGGGGAGAGATTATTAAAGACCTACCATGTGCTGAGGTACAACAAATCTCAACATGTCAACAATTTTGAACGTTTGAATAAAATGTTTAAATATATAAAACACAAAGTAACATGTTGTTGTCTGATATTCTTTACAGCCATATCTCAGTTGTGCCTCCCACTCCTCCTCCCCACTTGGATTATCAGTTTCTGAGCAGATCTGGGGTAAAATACTTAGATTTTTTATTTTTTTAGGTAAATCTAATGTGTGAAATTTGAGCCACTGAATGTTGTGTTTTGATCTGCAGGATTTGAAAAACTCAAAACCTTTTACCAAATCTATGGAGGATCTAATGGTGTCCTTCACAAGTCATATTAAAAGTAAGTTTATGTATCGTTTAACACGGTCTCCTATCAGTTAAATGGTCCACATTTATGAGGAATTCTTAACTCAACAACACAAAATTGTTGCCATGCCTTTGCATCTTGGTGAGAACATTCTCGGAATTAGCTGCATCACTTCCTCTGGATTTTATCACAACATAATCAGTTTATCAGAATATGCGTGCAGTAATAACCACAAAGGAAACATGCCTGAAATAATATGATGCAAAAAGAAACCCCCTACTGATCTCATCATCCTAACTGCACCAACTAACGTTGCATTAGATGATGGAAAAGATAGCAACAACCATATTGCGTGCATTGCAAAATTTGGGACACCACACAACTTTTTGAGCCATTTGAACATCTCTCCAGGCAAAGAAAAAAACTGTTGTAATAGATTTTGTGTGTTGCTCTGCAACAACTGACTTCTTGTTACTCAATACAGAGATTTCCACTTCTCAAAACGATGTGCGAGAAGACCTGCTGAAAGTCAACAACAGCCGGAGAGGGTCGTGCTACAGCACCCAGAAGAGTCTCTCTGAAACAGACATCAACAAATCTAGCAAAGTAAGTCATTCGCAACGCTACAAATGTTTAGTACAGTAAAATAAATCCTTCAGTTGTAGGGCCTTGAAGATGCCAGTCCACCTTTACTGGCCAACAGGTCTTGTTAAGAACAAGAAGTTGCGACAAGTTGAGGTGGACATTTCCTAGAGTTTTCACAATCCAAATGGGCAGATGAGATTACCAAACAAGGTCATTAAAGGGATCTTAAAGTAATCTAACATCTTTACTGGTCCCTAATAGTACTGATAACCCTGCTTCTTTTTTTCAGCTCTTTAAAGGCCCCAGTCTTCCAAACCTGTTCAAGAAAAGCAAAGACAGCGACCAGGAAGGCTCTTCCACTGGGGCTGAAGAAGAAACTTCCTGTGGTTCTGAGTACTCTGGAGGAAAGAGAGTAAGTAGAAGCTGAAAATAAGAGAAAAAAAATCCCCAAATGACATTGTGTAATGGCTGAAATATCACATTATAGATCAGAGATCTTCAACAGTGGGTCCGGGACCCCTAGGTGGGTCCTTAGATTCTCTGCAGGGGCGCCTCCAAATTATTGTTCATTTTTTTTAAAGTTATCTAAAAAATGAAAATGTCTTAACATGTATCCAACGTGTTATTAGCAAATATAAATCCCCACTAGTGATAGGCTTTCTGGCCTGTAGGTAAGGTAATCTGAGGCCATACACAGATACAGTTCATCCTGAGGATTCACTGTACACGTGTATGTGTATCATTAAAACACATGATTGGTAAAATTATACCGACAGTCATTATTTTAACAGCTTAGTATTCCATGCACTAAAAAAGTTTGTGTAAAAGGCTTTAGGCTGCCCTTCACGTTGTTGTAGACCTAGTTTAACATGCAACTACATTTTATACAATATATGTAGTAGGGGGTCCCTACTCTATCTCTCTTTCAATTAAGGGGTCCTTGGTTTAAAAAAATGTTTCAGACCCCTGCCAGTGTTTGTGATCATTTCAGCCTCCGAGCTCTATGAAGAAAAAAGAATTCTGTTCTGTACTGATGTTAATGTCCATCAGAGAGTGTCTTTCAGCCCTTTTTAAACATGTAAACTGACCTCATTAGGGTAGCAGCAGTAGCAGCATCAGCACAGACTGCGGCCCCTTCGAGAGCATCAGCATAGCAGGAGAGCTGGAGCTGGCTCTGGCCTACAACACCAACACTTCCTGTCTGGAGATCACAGTCGGCGCCTGCAGAAATCTCAGCTACGGAGACACCAAGAGAAAGAAGTGTCACCCGTAAGGATGAAAACATAACTCTGTGCATACATGTACAGTAGGACCCCATTATGTTGTGGGATTCTCCATCACATCCTCAGCATCCTGTCGTTTCTTTGTGTAGATGCGTCAAACTCTACATGCTGCCGGGGAAAAGCGGCAAAATGAAGACAACAGTCAAGAAAAACACGACTGATCCGGTTTATAATGAAGTTTTAAAGGTAAAAGGAACAACGTTTTTATTCCAGCTGTTGTGACAATCTATCATGCTCAAATTAAACAAAGTTCTTTGTCTGGTTCTTGACAGTATCACGTAGGGCGTCACCTGCTGTTCGGAAAGAGGCTGCAGGCCACTGTGTGGCATTCAGGAACCCTAAAAAGGAAGGTGTTTCTTGGCGAGGTCCTCGTCCCGCTGGACGGCTGGAGATTTGAGGACCAGGACTCCCAGCGCTTCAACTGGTACCCGCTTTGTCAGAAGGTAAAACTGGTTCAGACGTCCAGCTCTGATGTTAAACAGATGAGGAGAAAAACATTAATGGTTCTGTTGACATGCATTGGTCCTTTTTTAAAATATGGGATTACATAAAAATGATGTGTGTTATATGTTTTGTTTGTATGTTTTGTATTTAAGGGTATAAATACAGAAGACATTAGGTCTCCATTACTCATCTAAAGGGACTGTCCTTTCTTGTATTTCTGTGTCCATCAGGCTGAGAGTCCAGAGGGCGGCGCTGTGGAGCAGGACGGAGGAGATCTGCTGCTTAGAGTCAAGCACAGTCCCAGCAACCAGGGTGAGCTCCTGCAGCTCAGCTCCCTTAAATGTCTGCAAGAAAAAGACTCACGTCGCCAAATAATTTAACATGTATTTATTGTAACAATCTCATAATAACGTTGCATCTACATTTGCACCTGATTAAACATCTGTTGGGCATCCCTAAATTTCAAATCTTGAAAATGGATGACAGTTGTTTGTTTGCACACAAAAACACATGTTTTACTTGCTTTATTTATTTATATATTTATTAATTTATTTCTTCTCATCTAATTTTGACTGCTACTTTCTCAAACCACATGTAGCCTTATACATTGTTTTGTATTGTATGTGAATTGGGCTTTAAAAAATAAATTTGATTAAACTTGACTTGAGTTAATGTTTTTGAAAACAATAAGAATGTATGACTCGTAACTTATGACTCATAACATAGGCCTTTTTATCTGCTATTTCAGTACACATACAGTGGGTACGGAAAGTATTCAGACCCCTTTAAATTTTTCACTCTTTGTTTCATTGCAGCCTTTTTCCAA
>NC_048424.1:7284173-7340380 GCF_013103735.1 Etheostoma cragini
TTTGGAAAATGGCTGCAATGAAACAAAGAGTGAAAAATTTAAAGGGGTCTGAATACTTTCCGTACCCACTGTATCATATGAATAGTACTACTGATTACTGCTCATTTTAACAACTCAATACACTGTTTAGTATTTGATCTCATAGTGTGTCATATTTTAGAAATTGAATTTGTTTTGTTTGAAAAATCTTAATCTGCAGAGGAACTCCAGCCGTCACATGAATGTAGTGGAGTAAAAAGTATAAAGTAGCATAAGATTTGAATATTCTAGCAAAGTAAAAGTACTTACAAATTATACTTAAGTATCATACTTGTGAAAATGTGCTTACCAGTAGTTACTTCCCACCACTGTTTAAAACAATGTTTAAAAGGAATTAAAAAGCACTAGAGGTCAGAAGAGCGCTGGCCACAGGGCAATGACCAACTAACTGTCCTTATCAAAGGATCCAAACACCTTCCTATTAATGCAAACACAGGTTAGAACACATGCGTCAGAGTGTAAACACACCTCATTATAGTCTCTTTTTGTGTGCAGGCCTGTGAGGTGTGGTATGTGTGTTTGGGTGTGTGTTTATAAATGCAATAAAGAGTGTAAGTATTTAATAATGCATGAGGGTGTGATATATAGATATTTGTTTGTGTTGTGTTTAGGTGTCTGACTCTGGGAGCAGGCAGAGAGCTCATCCAGACAACGCTCATTTCTAAAGGGGGAGACCGAGCCAAGCTGAGGAGCTGTGGCCCCTCCTGCCCCTCTGAGGGACCCCAGACGAGGGGCTCAAATAGACCGTGGTAACATCCTTTATCCAAGCTAACCAATGCTCTGGTAACTTGTTAACCCATTAATACTTCACATTGCCAAGTATACAGACAATGAATACATGGTTTGCAACATTATAACTCTAGTTGTAAGCAGACATAGGGACATTAGTTATTATTAACCCTTGTGTTGTCCTCCTGGGTCAAAAACAGACAAAGATTTGACATTTTCATCCCTTTTTCAGACATTTTGTTTTGTTTAGTTTTTGCTATCACCACTTAACTACCACTAGATTTACAGTACTTTTGGGAATTCATGGTCAATAACCCTCATTTACATAGAATTTTTTTTTATATTTGAGTTAAAAAAGCAGACATTATAAATTATTTTGACTAATAGTTCAGATCAGAGGAATGTAGAGTAGTACAGAGTTTAGTCAGGAATGAAAGTGATCAATTGTATTTAACAAGAGCATTGTATGGAATCCAATCAATTTTTTGTGGTAATTTGGTTAAAAAGAAGCCCATATTTCAGATATAGACATTTTTTAAAGGGATCAAATTTGACTTGAGGATAACAGAAGAGTTAATGTATTTGTCAACATCTATATTTGTGAAGCATTTGTTCAATGACTGTGTTGAGTGACTGAAAATCATTTCATTAGCGAGTAGATAACTCGCTAATAAAGGCCATTACACACTGCTAAAAAGCTCTGGGAGAAAACTAATAAGAGGATGTCTGAGTTAAGATTTTTTTGTTAAGCCTTTGTATAATGCTTATACTGTAAATGTTAAATAAATGGGGTTAGACTGTTACCAGCTGAGGCTACTTTGCAGCATTCAAAGCATCTTTCAAATTAAATTTCCTGATGTTCTATCAGAGGAGTCAAGCACCTAAACATCCATGCAAATTAAATTACTGAAAAAGACGCTGGGATGATACTTTTGACAAATGAAATTTAGAGCCACACCTGGCACTTTACAGGAAGTGGTCTGACTTATTTCAGAGTGAGCTATCCAATGTTTCCTTCTGTACAATGAAGCCTTTCTTTTCTCTGTCTAAGCAGCACGTGAAAGACATGCTCAGTCTCTGGTTTCACAGAGCCATGAGGAAGAAGAAAAGTTCCTGTGGAAGATGTGGTGATGTCACTTACATGGAATGCTCTCCTGACCCCTGTCTTCTCCGGGGTCACCATGGCAACTGGTGTTGGCTGCCCCAACAAGTGGAGTGACGTCAGCTTCCCAGTTTCTCGTCCAACGTCAGCACACAACAGCATTCAACAACAGACTCAGCACTTTACCATGTTTATGGTCCAGCATTCATATTGGGAAAAAATACTCAGTATTCATTCAGTTAACATCATGCACATTTGTTTGTAAAGAAATGTTTTGATTTATCTGTCAAACTGAATCACTTTACAATTAAAAGTATTTAAAGTGGCTATATGCAACAGTCACTTTGTGTTGATTTCAGCGGCTCCGTTGGAAAAAAGTGGTTGTGTTTTTACCACACGTTGTATTGCCCACTGTATTACCGAGTAAGTTTACCACGAGGTCATATAGCTGCGAATAATGTTTTGCTCGGACAGAAAATCGTTCAGTTACAATAAGAGAATACCTTACAGATGCATCGTTGCATTTCAAGTGTTGCATACGGTAACTTACTTTGGATGTATCATAAGCTAAACCAGGTATCATTGTAGACTTTTAATATTAATGGACAAAGCACCCATTTAGGCAACGTGCTGCAAATGCGGAAGTGCCTTAAACCCACATTCTATCTGAATTCCAGCAGGGGGCGACACATGCGATAGCAAAAGTAGATCGGTTTCTGTAGAAGTGGATTTTTTACCTCAGTAAAAGTTTTCATAAGTTTATGGTCTCAATTGCTTGTTTCAAGTCTTCTGCAGTACAGAAAGATGTTCATTGTTTTAATTATGGTCTCGATTTTACAATGGGTCATAAAGCAGGGGGTGTTTTAGGGTGTGGCTATGATGTGATTGCCAGTAAAAGTGTGTACGTAACGTGGCTCCTCCCTTTTGTCTAGAATCGTCACATCTGCAACCAGCATGGCTGCGCCCTTTATGGCAAAATCGAAGACTCATGGCAGACATGAGCAAAGACGTTAACAAAAATAGCGTTGTTTAACTGTTAGTTGTGTTTCCTGTCATTGAAGGTCATTTAGGATCCTCAGATGGAAAATTATCTAGTTTCAGAAACATTTAAATTCCCATTAAGTCTAGAGCTTGAACATTCTTATTAAATCACCACATGGTCAGAAGTATGCAGAAACATTAGCCCCGATTATTAGCTAAATGCTAACAACACGGGGAGTGTATCTAATTTATGTTCCCAAGGTCCTCTGGGCAACATAGGACCTGTAACACGTGACCGCGGTGGCTGTTTTCATCATGTGATTGTTCTGTTTTAGTTAACAACAGCTTTTTTTATACCATTTATGGTTTTTCGTTAGTTTTAGGAAATCACTAACGATTGGCTTAGAATGAGTCACGTAACACTACTAAAATGAGGAGGCAACTGCATCATGGATCGACTAAGGTCTGTAAAAAGAATAATTGAAAAAAGTAACCGTTGACTTTCTGTTTCTTATATTGGGTCATGTTATATTGCTTATAAATATGTGTCGTTATGAGCTGCTTGCACAATGAACCTACACGGTCGTTTTCTAGGTGAGGACTGTCTGGAATGTAGACCTTTGTTAAAATAAAATAATAAAAATAAATAAATCCGGGCATCCCTCCAATAGTTGAGATATTTCAGCAGTGGACCGACCTATATAGACCTATATTGCCATACCTAAAGCCACAGCACATCTACTTCAGCCCATATGCACTTTCAGTCATACAGTGAGTGTACAAAGTAAAAACACGCCGATGTGTGATCATAGACTTTTCTTTATTGCCAATTTGTCAAACACCTCATTATAAAATCCTGTTCCTATACAAAGCCCAACAGAGCTGCGTGTTTCGATGCTACTCTAGTCCATGTCCAGAGAGAGGAGAGTGTTGTTGTACGGTCTCGGTCAGGCCATTATGACCAAGCTGCAAAATAAAAACTCTTTGTAACGTCATTTCAACCCTTATTAGGTGTAACATTAAAACCATATTTTTTGTGACTATGCACCTTGGCTATGATGTGAAGACCAACTGTCTGACACTTATCCCTGCAGAGGGACAGCCAGAGAGAAAGGCCACTTAGGGAGGTAAAAGCACACAACACCTGCTCATCTCTCACTCAACAGCAACATGACACAGAACAGCGATACAATAAAAAATAAAATATATTAAACCTAAGTGTCCCAGTCAACACAGTGCTCTGAGGATGAAGACATTCCTTAGCATGCTGTGAACTGCACGGCTAAAAAAACAAAAACTAATCAAAAGTAGCTAGATAGATAGCAATCTCCCTAACTGATTTAATGGCATCCAGCTGGAGGCTTCCTACAATATAAAATAATAATTTACGGTTAAATCTCTTTAATTTAGTGATCTAAAGGAATATGTATGGAACATAAGACTGCTATTATTTTGGTCAATATATAAAACCTTACTTTAAAACATTACTTTTTTCATTATCATTAGTAGATAGCAAAAATATACAAACCAAGATAAAATACCCTTTTTAATGTCCCATATACAGTATAAATACCAAACTAGGGATGATTTAAACTACCGTATATCAATATTAAACATTTGGAAGTGTTCAAATATAATGTAAAACAAAAACAACCGTACATTTTCCTGCTTATACTGTTTTGCCCCTTTCTGAGTGGTCGCTATTAACGACAAGCTGTTCTTTTTCTTTCTACACGACAAACGACAGACATAAAAAAGAAGCAAGGCTATGATTACATATTATATGTGCACATCATGAATTAATGATAGAATTTGGCCCGTCCCACTACTTCATCACACCTCTGGATATGATTCGGTCTGAATTCTATGAAATTACAGACTTCAGAATTCATATACATAAAAAGGATCTGAAACACTAAGAAGAGAAAGGTTTTGGCACTAAGTTTTCTCTGAAGGATTTGCAAAGCTCTGCACACTCACAACAATAGCGTGTCTCTCAGTAAGTGCTGCTTATACTGCTCCAGTTAAGACTGCAACTGGGTAAACATGGGTTTGAGCGTGTTTGTGTGTGTCCATCTGTGTCGACCGAGATGTAGTGACCATTCAGAAAGGGTGAGTGGCTGAGGAACCGAAGGCTTTTTTATAAGGCCTCAAACTCGTCGATCCTCTGCTTGGTGTTGCCTGATCTGATCTGTCGCAGGGTCTTGTATTTGTCTCGGCCGGCCCGGACGTTCTCACTGTGAAGAAGGTCGTTCTGGGTATTCTTGGAATCATCCCGTGCCTGTGCCAGCTCTGAGGTCAGGGCCTGAGGGGGCAGGAGAAGGAGAGGAACCATGAGATGAAACCTCGAAAACAAATCCCACAACTAATGCACTTCTAGCATCAAATCACACCGTAGTACTACTACTGGGTCTTCCCTCCATTGTGCCCAAAATTCGCCTCGTTCACTACTCCCTATGTAAAAGACTCTATGGTGAGCCGTTCATTTTAAGACTTTTATTGTTTGGCTCATTACGTATTTGGCAGAATGTAATGTGCATGCAACACAAATACTATACATATTCACAGAACGCTCAATGGATTCATAATTGCATTATTTTCAACTGTAGAAAATTTAAGTTGTGTCAAAGTCAGAAATTGTGGTCTGTGTTTGCCGATCTGCCAAAGCACCAAGTGAGAAAACATCAATCTCAGAAACAAAAAGAACCTGGTCCCAGTATGGATAAAAGAGAGAACGCCTCCAGGCAATTTCAAGCTGGGTGCGCATCAGTAACACTCAGAAAATCCTCTGTTTCTTTTCTTGTTTCTACTTATTGGTCACTGTTAATAAACAATAGGTCCAATTGCAGGCTTGAGTAAAGTCATAATAATCAATTATTTCTTTGTGGCTGCTTTGTGACACCAGAGAAGATAAACACATTCAGCAAGGCTCAGTAATATGTGAAAAGGACTTGAATTACTTTACATTATATAGTGAGAGATATCTGTCAAAACACACAAAATAAATTAAATAAGGTCTCTGCATCAGAAGGGATGATTGAATGTGTGAGGTGTTCATTTCTGTGGTTCCGATCGTCTCCTCACCTTCAGCTGTTTCTGGACGCGCTCGTTCTTCTCAGCCTCAGTCAGGCGATCCTCCTCGTGGCGGTGGTCGTTGATGCCTTCGCTCTGCAGGTCGGCGCTGTGTGTGCTGTTGTTCTCTTCGCTGGCGTTCTCCTCGCTGTCGCTGTTTTCCTCCATGGCGTAGTACGTGGGAGGGGGTGGAGGCGGCGGGGGCACTGTCATCACCATGTGTAGCTCCTCCTTGGTCTTTATCAGATCCTCCTGGGCCTCCTGAGCCTGGAGAGAACAATCAGTTACACACAGCGACAGTCAGTTTACTCTCCTTCGTCTCTGAACTCTGGTAGAAAATCGGATTTTTTGTACATTTTCAAGTTTTAAATTTAACAGAAACATATATCAAAAGTAAAAACACTAATTTCCAACCTGTCAGAAACATATATCAAAAGTAAAAACACTAATTTCCAACCTGTCCCACATTCTGGTTTATGACTAACACCCCAAAAAAATAGACTGGGAATTTCTTATTTGAATCACTTACAATATTTTGGAAGATTGTGCTGAGATGTACATGTTATTATTTATCTTCTTTTTTTTTTTTTTTTGTTCAAAACAAACTACACTAAAAAAAAAGAGGAAAAAAATGGACTTACAACTACCTTGTTTTTTTGGATAGTTGACAGGTTAGAGAATGTGTAATAGCAGTGAAAGAGTCTAAACAAACCTAATTTAGGCCTTTTAGGCCCTGTAGAACATGTACTTGTATGCTGTACATTGACTGAAATAGCTGAATGAGCCTCAGTACACTGTAGGTTACCGTCAGTTAAAGCTCTCACCCTGAGCTGCCATGTGTCCGCCTCCTCCTCCTTGCGTTTCTTAGCCTCTTCCAGCAGGCTGATCTTGGCTGTGTGCTCTGCCAGCTCTGCAGCCTGATACAAAACAAAAGGAGAAACACTTATTTAAGGGTCCAGATTTAATACATGTAGGTGGATAAGGAAATATAAACTTTATTTAATAAGGCAGTCTCATTGAGATCAAGATCTCTTTTGCAAGAGAGGCTTAAATTCATCGAAAAGAAAGAAAACCAAACACAGCCAGATTAAACAAAAATCACATAGAGCATCATGTAAATGCTCAAACTGCACAAAGAGAGAGTCCTGCTGCTCATGTAATGTAATGCTACAAAACTAGATTAATCCACTACTGTGGATGGAAATGCAATTCTTGAGTTGGTCCATCAAGAATTTGTTTGCACCAATTCTTCAGTCAGCTGCCATTAACCACTGTAGAAGACCAGGGTGCTACGAGATGGTGTAATTACAGTAACAGAGGGCCAGTCACAGCTTAAACGAATTAAAACTATGTGGAAAACGGGAATTAAATGGGGCATTTATGTTTGTTTTCGTGTATTCATTTGAGGTTACAGTCTAATTAGATTTTATGTTTTCATCCAACACAATTTTCCCATCTCTTCAGTTTAATTTACCGATATTTTTGTGACATTTCTACTGAAGCAAGGTGTAAAATATTACATATGAAGGCAAATTACCACTCCAATGTTACTGTACTTGACCACTGCCTGTTAAAACACTGCCTTGACTGCAGAACAAACATTTTAAAGATGACCGTCTGGAACATCAGCTGAGCTAAAAATCACTATAAACAGTTTAAAGTTACTTGATTGAAGACTTGAATACAACATGGCACTAAAGGTTTAAATAAATGTATATTTGATCAATTTTGAGCAAGCATTTTAGCTTTAAAAGCATTTAAATATATCTAATAGTATGAAGGAAAAAAAAGAAAAAAGAAAAGAGGCTGACGTTTTGAGAAGAGCCTTCTGATGAAACATCATCCTTCTGATCCCCGCAATGATGGGAACAGCTCGTCTTTCACCTGATTGAACTAACCGGAGGCTCCGTATTAAAACGGTACACCTTTCAGCGTCAAGTCACTGAACAGACTCCCTATTGTTATTTGACAGGTGTTTAGCTGAAAACGTAGTCCCTCATTGAAGACACAGAGACACGGTGTACTTTTATCAGTAAGTTACGTGCTTTTTAACGTTTAAAACATGTTGATAACAAAACTCCCACACATTGTTCTCAATCACTGTCAGTGGAAGTTGCAGGGTGACTTAATCCATTGCACAAGCACCTTAATAGGGTTTGAGCATAAAGGGTGTTGAGCAGGTGTCTGTGCAATAAAACTGTGAATGTGGAGAGGGACCACAGCTTTACTGTCCAGGCTGTGAAAGGGGAACAGGGAGCAGCAGAGTCCTGTGGGTGGTCCACAGACGAGCGGCTCAGGGTGAGGGGGCGTTTGGTCTGATGTAACAGGGTGTGGTTCAGCTGGACGCTACAAAGTGGTTTTGTCTGGAACTACAGTAGCCAGGCACTGACAAAGTGCTAGCTGTAGTGAGAAATTGTTTTCATTTATTTTTTCTTGCACACAAAGTGTTAACTTTTCAGATTTTGTTCTTCAATATAAAGAAGAAGCAAAGAGACAGCCTTTTTCTATATCAGTTAAACCTGGTTTAAAGTTACTAAACAATTGCAGTGTTGTTAAAAAACTGACCAGCTGCTCCTGACTCTTCTTCTGTTCCTCAGCATGGCGGGCAAGCTCCTCTTTAGCCAGTAAGGCAGCCTGACGCTCGGCCTCAAGGCGTGCTGCCTCCTCCTCGGCTCTCCTCCGCTCCTGCTCCAGCATCATGGCTCTCTGCTGCTGGTCCTGCAGATCTGCAATAAAGAAATATAAAAGATATGAGACAAAGGAGAGAGACTGATGTCCCAGCAATAGCTCTGGGATCATGCTTTTTCCATTTAAGTGATATTATAAAACAATATCTTTCTTTTGTTATCAAAGACCAAGAACAATTCATCTCCCAACAACCTGTCAACACCTTTCAACACAATGTTTCCAGCACATCGGTTCCTACTGTAGACGTAAATCTACACAGAACACAAATGTATCGTTTTTTTAAAAAGTTTCCTAAAACAGCTCCTGAGCATTGTGGATTTTTTTTATATTTCCTAACCAAGAGTTAATAGTGTACTATTATCAGTCATTGATTAATACTGATTTGATTTACTGTGATCATTACAATCTTTGAGCATGACGGCATTTCATTTTTATTAAGTATATCAAGAATAGCATAATAATAATTAGGAGAAGACCAAACCCAGATAAAAAACTATTTACAATGTGCAAAAAGTAAATGTGTTCCGTTTTCTGTGCCGACTGAGGGGTATTCCCAGTGTTAATATTGAGATACTGTAGTAAGACAGATGATAGAGACAATGGTCTAAGAAAGCAACCACTTTCCCAATAAGGTGGAATTTAAAGCGTTTAAAAACAAACAATGAAATTCATCTGGAACATAGTTGTGAGCAGAAAACTTGTTTATCATTCTAAAAAGAAACTGACTGTTGACAAGATGAGACAAAACACAGGTAAAACTCGAAATTAAAGAGTCAAACAATCACAAATCTTTCTGGTTTTGACAATAAACAAAATATATCAAAATAGAAAATCAATATGACTAACCATCAGGTTTTGCACACACACGGATTACATCACTGCTACAGTAAATACAAGCTTATTGTTTCAGCAACAAACAAGTAACCTGCTTTCATAGCCTGTCAACACTTTCACCTATCCGCATGTACACGTTCTATTTTCACACACTCAGACACTGACCCACACACTTTGTATTCTAAAGGTTAAGTGATAAATGAGACCCTCTCACCTCTCTCTGCCTTCTTAGTCTTCTCCTCAAACTGGTAGAGCCTCATCATCAGATCGTGCTTCTCTTGCTCCATCTGCTCCTTCTCTTTCTCGATGGCCTCTCTCTTCTTCTTCTCGTTCTCCAGCTGGGCCCTGCAGATAAGACACAGCCGTCGTGAGCTGACATAGTCGATGCGTAGTTACAGCTGACAAACAACAGTCGGTGAACGCACACACGCATACACACACACACACGCACGCACGCGCACACACACACACACACACACACAAACACACAACCCCACATGATTGCATGAGCTGCTCTATTACTGCTGTTCAAAAAATGTAAAACACCTGAAGCATCTGTCATGGCCTCCCAACAGTACACTAAACTGGTGTAAAAAAAATGGTTATGTATTCAGTCCGTTTGTCTGTCTTTCAGTAGGAATATGGAAAAGTGTTGGCCCGATTTTCATGAAACTCGGTGGAAGGGTGTAGCACGGGCCTAGGAAGAACCCATCCAAGTTTGGAGCGGATCCAAATTGCGGGGATTGATAAATATTAATTTTAACTTTAAATAACATTGTAAAATAGGGCATTTGTGCTGTATTCATGTGGTGTAGGAATAATTGGAAAAATTGGTTCCTGACTTGGAAAATTCATATGAACCCCATCTCAATTCAGTTAATTGGCCTTGTATTTTCATTGTTACTTAAAATAGATTCATAAAAACGTAAATGTTTTAGTGTAACTATTAAAAAGGAAAAACTTTTGTCATGGGCCAAAAATTTCTGTTGGGGGGGCAAGATTTGCTGCACTTCGTACTACAGCTTTATTATTGATTATTCTATAACTTTTGATGCAGCAACAACCTAATGTCTCTTACAGGGTTTAATTATGTTTAATCAAGCCATCTTAAGGGACTCGTCACAAACAAACAATCTAGTAACTGTGTTTAGACGCCAGCCCAGAGCCTCTCTCACAGACCAATGTGACTACTGTGTGTGTGAACCGTAACTGTCTGCTGGTTCGCCTACTGGTATTTACTGTGTTGTCTGCCCAGCGATACATCACCGTGTTTGTACAGCTGTACGAGACAAACAGTAGTCCGACAGCTATAGCTAAGACAGGGGTCAACATCCATCTACTTTCGGTTCAGCCAATTCAGGAAGCTCATTTCCCACACTTAAAAAAGGAATGCAGTGTTATTGCCCTATGAATGGAGGTTTCACTTTACATGTTAAACTACATGAATTAAAAGGGGCTGTGAATAGTATCTGCCATTAGTAAAGCTAGTTCAGACAGCAGAGAACAAGGTCATACCACTCATAAGTGCTCTGCTGGTCTTAATCTATTTTATGGAACACCGTCTCATGGTAAAAAACAAAACAACATATTTTCTGGGAATCTGCGTACTTCTCCATCTGTTTCTGTTGCTTCTCCTCTCGTGCCTGGGCCTTCATCTGCTGCACCTCGATTGTGTCTGGCTTGCGACGACGCATGTACAGCTCGTGGTTGCCCATGCACAGCTGCAGGACGCGCTTGTTTATGCGCAGCCTCGGTGCATAAAACACAAAGTCCTTAAATTTAGAAAAGAAAAACAGACATAAGGAATTAGAAAGAGAAAAAAAGTGAACAATTACCAGGCTGAATACAAGGTTTAGCTGCCTGTTCATTGTGCTTTGCTGATAAAAGGACAAAGACTACAGTAGTGGCTCTGAGCGGGGGACATTTTTAATACAGATTGCTGCGACAACCCTTACTGAAGCAATTGCTCCGCTTATTGAGAAAGGTAAAATAGCCTGAGCTACACAGATAAGGTATATAACACTTTTAAGAGTTTGGGGCACTGCCCTGGCCATTCTGTATGCTAAATCAGACTGAGGATATGTCTAATGGTTTTTCTCTTCACCACAGAGAAACATGATGCCACAGGTAAATGGAAGCAGGGAGCCCAGGTATAGATGCACACTGAAACTTAATAGCTGGCTTTGAAAGCTTAATTTTATCTAAAGAGAAACGAGAAGTCTTAAACTGGAAAAGAGAGACTTTTAGGAGAAGTATTTCAGTGTTTAGAAATGTCAGCGTGAGTAAACCTAAACGCTGGCGGTTGAAATATTACTCACCGGAGATTTTTTGTCGATGGGCTTGATGATGAACTTCTTATCGTTGAAGGAAATGTTTCTGATCTCACTCCAGGGAAAGCCAATCTTTGGGGTCAATCTGAGGAAGTGACCATATGAACACAAATGTTTTACTGTGATACTAAACCGCTGTATGTGGACCACAATGTTAACTGGCACAACTTAACTATTTGACCCCAAAAAATATAATTCAAGAACACACAGCCATTTTCCACTGTGTCGCGTTCCGGCCGCATTCCGGTTTTGATCCGTCCTCCGCCACGCGCTATACCCCACCCCAGAGTGTCTCAGAAGCGGAGCGTCTTGCTGCCAGACTTGGAGATTTCTTAGTCTGTAGGTTAGTCTGTAAAGTACTTTACAGAACAATCACATATTTATTAAACTAGTATCTACCTTTCACTCCAAGTACTCTTCCAGTTAAACTCCATGCCTTCTCTTTTCTGGTGTTGTCCTGATAAAAAGGATCTGTGATGTGGTATTACGTTTTTCCACCTCCAAGATGAATCTCTCGTTGTCCGTGTTGTTGTAGAGGTGTACTGTATACGGTATTGAGGATGCGTTTTGATAAATTGACTAGATACTCTCGACGTTTCACTTCTGGACTGGATGTCTGAATGGCCTGGCGGCTCACGTGAAAATGGACCTGACGCGTATCTTTAGCGGAGCGCAGAGCCGCTTCCCACATGCTTCGGGGATGCGCGGTGGCGCTGCTAGCGGGATATCAAGCATTGATATTAAGCATTTGCTGGCGGGGCCCGCCTCCAGAACTCAGCGCAGACCCACCTGTTGGTAAATACCGTTAACCCTGAGATTATTTGCAATAGCGCAATGTAAATGTTCACTATGTGGACCACTCACAACTGTACATATTGATAGTCCCCAATGATCCCAACAGTGCCTTAAAAATGTTGGAGTTTGCGTACAATGACTATTTTAAATTAAAATAATGACATAACTGAAATTATAGTTTTTATGTATATTAATATATTTTTTGCCTGAGAAATACTGCACATGTTAGACTATATCTTACTCTTATATACTTTTTGATGTAAAGAAACTGAATCATGATTTGGGTTTTCTCTCTGGACTGTTGTTATTTTTAAAGCCAAAAATGCTAAATGTCTGGTTCCAGCTTCTCAAATAAGAGAATCCCCTGCTACATACTGTTGTGTTGGAATAAAGGCTGGATTTCTGTATCCACTGTTAGAGTATGAGGTAAGACTCTGGGGTGTGGCTTGCCATTCTATTGAGCCACACAAACTGTATTGTGCTGAATGAAATTGGCATCCGTTCAAAGTAGCACCTTAAACATTGACAAGTCGATAGTATTGAAATCTGGAAAGGCAGACATCCACCTCACAGCGAAACTCTGCTGTGAAACCGTACTGCCTGAACTGGAAATTCACTCAATTACTGACCCTGACACATACCTGTGGAATTGAGAGAACAAATTTAGTGATTGAATAATTCTATCAAATAACTCTCACCATTTATGAAGCGGTGCTTTATCAATGGATTCATGTTTGTACAAAATATTGTTGTGGTGATGCGGTTTATAAAATCTTGCTGCCAGCTTACAGTGATTTAGAAAAGCAAAAATACACTGTGGGTGGTGAAAATCTAGCTGAATTTCATTGGTAAGTCTCTGAACTTCTGTGGCATGTACAGTATAATGTGTAATGTCTGAGAATAAACATGTTGGTAACTATGTTGGTAAGTATTTGACAGCAATGGCTTGTGAAACATGTCAAAAAACACGGGTGATAAAAAATATCTACTTTGGTTCAGGTACTGTTTAAACCTGGGTAGATTGACCTTTTGAATTATAATTACAAAAAGTAAAACTAACAAATATTTCCAATATCAAT
Source organism: Etheostoma cragini (assembly GCF_013103735.1). Lineage (NCBI taxonomy): Eukaryota > Metazoa > Chordata > Actinopteri > Perciformes > Percidae > Etheostoma > Etheostoma cragini. The sequence continues at coordinate 7,297,823 of NC_048424.1, forward strand.
TAATGTTGATTTTTTTCTCAATTATTCCATCAATCGTTTGGGCTATAAAATTTCAACAATAGTGGAATATGCCTGAAATAATGTCCTAAACCCAAAGTGTGTCAAAAATTTAGCTATCTATTTAGCTAACTATTACACAAGACAAATAAAAGCTGCCAAACCTCACATTTGAGAAGCTGAAACATATGTGTGTTTGCCATTTTTCTAGAAAGAAATTAGGATTAATTAATAATCAAAATAGTTGCAGATGCAGAAAGCAGCCAGTTTAGGACTGCACAACATTTTAATGACGATCACAATTTTGGCTTCCCACGATCAAATTTGCGTGATCAAGCAATATTTTAAATTCCGTTCATGGAATGCTCCAGGTTTTTTTGTTGCAAAGCCAATCTATCGCTTCATAAACCAGTCTGATCATGTGCCAATCAGAGTTATTCCCTCGCCGCGCAGCTTAGTTTCTAGATGTAGACAGACACAGAGGACAGAGTAACGGAGGAAAATTCCACAACAGATAGCAGTGGGCCATATGTCGGTCACAAGGTTTACCAGTTTACCAGAAAACACAACATTGTGTCCCGTCTGTGTTGTTTTTCCAGACAACAGCGGTGACCAGTGCTAGTTAGTGTCTGTTAGCTCACAGGGCTCTAGGGTGCGACTAACATTTTTCCTAGGTCGCACCGATGCACTCAATGTCCTTGCATCTGCTGCCTCTCCACAAACAAAGCAATGTTGTTTATATCAATATGGTTTAATTTTGCGTTACATAACCCCTTTCTTCTGTAAAGCCGTGCCTGTGATTCGATCTCTCCTCTTACTCTCTGCGCCGCCCCGCCCCCATTCACTCACACACGGCTCCCAGCAACACGTAGAGACACAGCCTCGATCCACACTTCTGACATATATTTGTCCACAGTTTTAATTGTTATTAACACAGCTGTATATTGTTGCATGAGGGGCAAACCTGTATTTGTACCAGTGTTTCCGCTGGTAACTCTGCTATTGCGGCGGCCACAGCAAAAAACACAGAAGAAGTTATTGAATGCAACTGACTTCAGTTCATAGAGTAATAGCGTGTGAGACGGAGACTGCTGGACCTGGGCAAGCGATGTGACCCATGGCCAGGATATCATAGGTCATAAAAATGCAGCACAGTGACGATACAGACATTTTATGCATACGTGTGTAACTCCGCTGACCCGCCAGTCGACCCGTGCAGGACCCATAATGAGTCAGCCGTCACTCTGTGAGTAGCGTACGTCCATCACACTCCCCCCTCTCTACCTAGCTCTTTTAATCAGTTATTTTTTAAAACAAGTGAAGGCGCTTTCTCAGATACATTTCTTGTAAAAATATATCCTAGGCTATCTATTTTCAGATAATTTTGTGATAATAATTGTGTTGCAGCTGTATGTACAACATACAACTTCAACATAAGAGGAATGTAGCACAATATGGATGTGAAAGCAGTTATAAATAGCCTATGTGACAATACATTTTTTTTGGTTAAAATCAACAAATAATCATGAGAATTAATAGTGATCTTAATACCGATCAAAATAATCGTGATTATTTTGGCCATAATCGTGCTGCCCTAGGCCACTGTGTCAAAGAAACATGAATGAAACATGTTTGAGAATCAGTAAATCTGATTTCTGACTAGTAGTACTGGGTGTTTGAGTAGATCGTTGCTGAGACAAAACCTTAGATCAAGAGAACGTCAAAAACTCAGTCCTATAAAATTAGCAGTGTTCAGATTAGCAGAACAGGAGAGCCTAAGCAGATAAACCAGCCCCAGACTGTGCCTCAGCAAAGCCTTAGCTGCACTACTGCATTGTAGGCCAAATGCCCTCATTGGAGAGACCGTGTTGTAGGTTAGCCACACATTCTTAAGTGCAGCACAGCTTGAAAAACCAGTCGGCATAGCCATGGTAACAGCAGAGGGCACCATGGAGGACAGGCATTTCTTTGCTGATCCCAGGGATCACATAAAGAGACAGACTCACAGGGACACAAGGACCCGGCATGTTCTTAAACAGTGTGCTTCTCACTCTTGTGAGAGGTTTTGTACCACAGTTAAAAAATAATAAGGCTAAATGAGCAACTGAATGAACTTTAACGCAACTGCAGTTAAAGTAATTGAATCATTCAGACTCCTTGAGCTGACATAAGACAAAAACTGATATCTAAAGCTTGTAAAGTAATTAGAGGCCTGATATGCTAAACTTTGTCACTCCATCCCCAACTTTCTCTATTCAGACAAAGTAGACCCCAGTGATTTCAATAGACGCTGGCATTAAAGCTCACACAGCTCGCAGTTCAATATGAGAAGAGCTTCAATTTGAAAGTGAAGAACAACTTAAGTCAGAGCAGAGCGTGACTGGAAAGATTTCCAGCACAGGTTCAGTGGCTGAAAGGCACCATGGATGAAGTGCTCCTTTAACACACTTCACTCCAGTAGCCCCACAGACAAGGAACCAGCCACAGGGGATCTCACAAGTCATTTCACCAAATAGAGGGTGATTACCTCCTAATCTGCCCTATAAACAAACAATGACAGTGACAATCACAACAACAACCAGGCTGGATTCTGGTAACACCCTTCCACATGTAGCAAAAAAGTAGTCTTTTGAAGCACAATGCCAGAGGAAGAATAATCGAAACAAACAAATACAAAAGAGGGTAAAAAGGAGAACTGTGTACTGAATAACTACAGAAATGGACCTGGACATGTCTGAGGTTAAAGCCAGCAATAAGTCAGGGGAAAATAAAACTGGACTCATGGGAAAAATGAACAAATAAGGTCTGAAAATTTATAGAAGGGATTTTATTTTTGTATTTTATTCCTCTTTAGTAAAAAAGACAAACGATGTGCTTCAAGCGGATGTTTCTGTAATTCAGCAGGCCGTAGAGTAGTAATTGTACCCCTACATAAGTAGAGAACAAAATGCGCCATATTTATCCTATAGAGACTATGATGCACACCCAAATGTATGCCGCAAAGACATAAGATCTAAACAATGTCATGTGATTTCTGTACAAGAACCTCAAGATAAAAAAGATAATTTCAGCACAAATTTTCAAATGTGACTCCCCCCCCCCCCCCCCCCCCCCCCCCAAAAAGAAATCTGATTTAATATAATAAAGAGACATAAAACGAAACTGCTGAATTTGAGATACTCATCTTAAAGTCTGTATCAATTTTGCCTTCATTACTATTCCTGCCATACTGTCTGCAGTGAAAAAGGAATAGGGATTAAGGAGAGACATGGACCTGGCCCGGCCAGTTTAGCTCCGGTTCACAGTGTAGCAGCAGGCAAAAGCAGACACAACAGATACTAACAGCAGGATGGTTAAAAAATGCAGTGCTTACTTGTCCTCCTTCTCATAAATGTTGAGTCCCAGGGCGTCCACTCCCAGCCACAGCTCTGTTCCCTTCTTGTTCTTGATGTCGAAGTAGTTGACACCGTACATCTCCAGGTCCTGGGCAATCTTCAGGTACTCCAGCATAGCATCCTCCCTGCAAGAATGGACAGACGACAACATTATGTTATTATTTAAACGTAATCTTAATAACTCAATGAGTGAGATTATATGAAAACAAACACACACACTCACTTTAACATTCCACGGTGCTCCTCATGCCACACTTGAATCCTCTCCTCCCACTGCTCTCTGGATAACTTGTGCTGCTCCATGACTCTGCAGAAAGAGAAAAGAAAGCAACAAAGATCAGCTTCATCTCCACATAGAGCCCACTAAGAGGAAAGACAATCTGATATGATAAAGTGATGTGGTCACGCAAGCTTTGCATTGTGCAAAGTCCGACTTTGTGTGTATGTTTTAACTTGTCTGCATTAGGGTTGGTACTGCTGACTTTGATCTCACTGTGACTTGCTGTGCGCCAGACTTAGAGGAAAGGCATAACAGGGTGTGTGCTGCTGGCATTCCAGCAGTGCACTGCTACTTCAAGTCTAGGTTGGTGCATTCTGTGCACCATCAGACACCCATCGAAGCCTGAATGAAGACGTTCCTTTGAAAAATAATGCACTTTTATCTGCCTTGAAATCAAACTTAAAGCAAAACATTGATATCTTCGACTGCCACCCAGCAGGTATCCAGGCTGCTCCAAAGCAATGCCGCTGTGACAACCTCAGGATCCATAGGTAAGACACAAATTCGCTTTGTTGCTGTACTACATCCAAGCCATCAGAAAAGCTCCCTGAATCAAAGCCATCCATTTTAAAAGAGCTTGAAAATTTGACTTTTTAAACTCTTGTTTTTAACCAGTCGCACACCAAAATCATTACCTGCTTCAACCATGAAAATACCACGAGAACGCAGCCACTCTCTTGGCCCACTGTAATGTTCTACTTGACTCTGCTTTATGGTCTGTGTCATGACCACTGATGTATTAAAGCTTTTATCTTCCTCTTGTGGCAGGTTCAACCAGTGTTGAATGCAGCTCTTGCACGCAACAAAAACTGACAAGCCTAATTGCTTTGGGATAATAAGCCAAGTGTATTACTTTGTAGCATCTTGCCTTTTGATCTAGTTATCAATACAACAGAGTTTGATTTTCTGCTCATTTTGAATCTACTGGCACATCTCACCTGTTTGGCAGTAGGCGTTCAGACAGCAGGTATCCAGGCTGGTTGACTTCTTTGTTGTAGTCTCCAAACTTGGCCTGAACGGAGTAGGAGGCAAGCAGCACGGCTGTCTCTGGTGGACAGTAAACCTCGTCGCTCAGGATGCCCTCCTTCACCTGTAGAAAGAAAAGCTTCTGGGTGATGTCCTGGATCAGCTCCTCAGACACATCCTCCGGGAAGAACTTGGCCCGAAACTTGAACTGCAATGGGTTTTCCTTCTTAACGTCCTGGGACGACACCTGTAGAGCAATTACACAACATACTGTGGTTAAGGAACATCCAGTATCAAAGAATTACAAAAAACGTAGAGTAAAAACTGTAATTCGCCATCTCTAAGAAGTCTTTTTTGACTGACTATTTGTTGTTCTGGAGCGGTGACTTTCATGGTGAATGCACTGGTTGCTTGGCAGCAGGCCCTGTTGGACAGAGCCAAGCTAGCGGTTTCTCCTTTATCAGCTCTTCTCCTCCACATTATATTTACCAAACAGACTTGACAGAGTCATCTTCTCAGTATTTTCACATTTTTTGTAGAATTTCAACCATCTAGAAAAGCTGGATTGTACTAAATGGAGTATTATCATTTGTACGGTATATCAAGACTTTGTTTTTCTTAAATTTGAGAGCCAGGATATGATCATCTGGGATTCATTATGGTTTAAATATAAATCAGTAAATGGTTTTTACATTATGACTCTTTCAAACCTGTAAACTGTTATTTGCTACAAAAGAATCAAATTCAGCATACATAAATAAACATAAATAAATAAATACTGTGTCAATGTTTAATACATTAGGAAATGGCTTACAGTTCTGCAGTTATATGGGTGCACTGCCCTCACTAACAGGGGATCTACCATCCTCATTTAGTAGAAATACCCTTTAATAACTCAACTAGAGTCCATGTTTACACAATGTGCCTCTTCCTCTAATTTCAAAACAGGAACCAAATGGTTTGATGGAAAGAATGGGGCTGAGAATATTCCAGTTTGAGCGAAGCATTGTCCTAAAGAGCTGCAGCGCAGTGTCAGCACACAGTGTACAGTTTGCTGCTGCTGACTGAGCCAAGCATATCCCTTTCTCTCTCAGTGACCCTTGCAAATGCAAAGTGCAAATTTGCTTTGCAGTTTCTCGAGACAAGTTAGCATGGTTTCCTGCATTTGTTTCTTAATGTATTCACTATATGTTTACATTCTGTAGTTAATGGTGCACTATTAAGCACAGTAGCCAGTAGAGTCTAGTGTCTATTTGAGAGGGTACTCCAACAATTAAGCATGGCACTGCTTTCACATTGTCAAACTCAAGATGGAAAGTAAAAAAAAGAAAGAAAAAAAACAGGATCAATATTGATGTAGCAAAACCCCCACATCTCGTCTTTATCATTGCATGTGTCTTCTTTTGGTGCCTACATTATCCACAATGCAACTTGACTGCAGTTTTGCCAAAAGACTCAGGTGTTAGAGCAACAAATGTAGCCTCAAGCTGCTAGCATGTAGCAGAGATGAGGACCGGACTGGTCTATTGAGCTCAATTCTTTCTCCACTAACTGTAAACGTCTTCTTCAAACTTATAGTCTTCAGACCCAAAAGACGATGACTTGACTGACATTACTTTAGTAATTATTTTAGTCTATCCGATTTTGTGCAGCTCTGTCTGGAGCCACAAAAGTTTTTATACATTATTTTTGACATGTGAAATTTGTACTTTCTAAGACTTGTAAACAGACCTTGATGTGTAAAGGTTTTCTAGAAATGAATAATACAGAACTGGTCTAAAAGTCTGCTGGGGTTGGTAGATCATTTAGAAATTACTACAAAAACAATCTTAAACATCGGTAACTCTATTTATTTGCAAACATCACTTGATTCCTCTGGTTGAGTTACATTTTGCATAACAGATTACACCAGTTTGATTATGGGCAGCTTTAGGAGTAACAGTTAGTAAAGTTACAGTAACCTGTGTTTACTTAGGGACAACAGAGAAGAACCAAAGCAGTTCTGGTTCACAAAGAGTTCATTCTCTTGTCAAATAATCCACCTCCAGCTGATTACATGTGGTGCTCTGACCACCTGGCAGACAGAAACCAGAAAAAAAAATGAGCTGCCATGTCAAAAGTGGAACCACAAAACAGCATGTGAATATATTCATATTGTATTACGGTGGCTACTGATTGACTAAAAGCAAACATTGGAGTTCAAAGAAAGAATGCATCCTTTCTCTATTGTTTTATATATTTGACTCCACAGGAAGTAAAAAAAAAAACCTGGGTGAAATGACCATGAACAGTAGGTAGCAGGTACCAGGATATGCAAGAAATTATTCTACTTATATTATGAAATAACAAGCATGACAGTATAATAGCACTGTGTTGTCTCATTAACAGTATAAATTACAGTATTTACTATTACAATGATCCATGACTAAATGATGAAGCTTTGATAAACACTGGAAACATTTTTCCTCCAATCCGAAAGATCTATTAATCTTAATAATTTGAGCATTTAAAATATGGATTAGAGGGTTATTATGAGACAAAATCAAACATATTTTCAAGATGGATCTTACCTTTTTGTCTAGTTTAAGCCAAGTGTAGTAACCTTTGCCATCCATATACTGAAGTCCGAAGTACCAGACCTCACGTAAGCCAATGGTTTTCACCACCTGCACAGAAAACCAATGAGCAATTCATAAGTTGTTTGGTCAATGAAAGGTAAAAAAAAAAGAGAGCTGAAGTTCAAGAGGTATCGCGCATGCGAATAAGAAACTAAGCAACAGAGGAAGTTTTTCCTCGCCAATGTCGCACTGTTGCTTGCTCTGTAGGAAAATACTAGAATTGTTGGGTCCTTGTAAATTCTGGAGTGTGGTCTAGACCTACTCTATCTGTAAAGTGTCTTGAGATAACGCTTGTTATGAATTGATACTATAAATAAATTTGAATTGAACTGAATTGGCCTCTTGAACTTTTGACCTGCTGCAGTCGGCATCTCTGCTCTCCTGGCTCCACTGTGGTGTCAGGTTAAAGCCCGTTTCTACATAGTCATTACTAAAGACAGAACAACGGCAAATCATTTTTTTTCCGGAAAAAATACATTTTGGAATATTGAATTGTATAAGTTTGACAATCAACTAACATGGACTTCACCGGAAAACACGAAATAAACAGATGTATGGATTAACAACTTCTATGCTTTTCACATCTACTGCAGTCAGATTCGTTTTGTTCACTCGTAAGGAAGCACTGCACATGGGTAGGCACTTGTAATGATATTATGAACACGTTTAGAGGCTAAAAACATGTTTAAAACTTGCCCTGTTTAAGCCTGTTGGGTGCTAAATCTAGCAGGGTTATAACACGGTGTAAGCAGCAACGATTGTTTTCGTTTTTGTTGCTACCGACAGCACTCCAAATTTCCAAACAACAGAGTTTCGTGTTGAAATCAACCGGAATTCTCCTTTAAGGTGACATACTTAGGTAGGTTAATCTGGTGAACCACCCTCATAGTATTACACATTCCCAGGACCAAGTATGGTCTTGGCTACGGTAGTGATACAAACAGTCAACTTATATTAGGGCAAATAAAAGTACACTCAAAAACACTGAATGTTGATTGTCTGAAGCAAGTTAGCAAACCTTGTAGTACTGAGAGTAGTCTTCAAATTGGCACTAAGACTGGAACTAACAAATTCTTTCAATATCAAATCAATTGGGCGATTACTGTCTTGATTCATCTATTAAATGTTTAGTCTGTAAAATGTAAGAAAAAAGGGTGAGATGTGTTTTTCTAAATTCCAAAGTACTTGTTCTGTTTGACCAAAAGCCCATAATTCAATACTATTTGTATTTCTATCATGTAAGATGAAGAAAAAAAGTAAATCTTCACAACTGACAAGCTGGAGCTTAAATAGACAATTATCAGTTATTAGTATCAATTATCATTAAACGTTTGCAGATAAAAAGGTTCTTTCAATCTGCATTTTGATTAAACCATTTCAGCTCTAACGGTCAACTATACCAGTAATGATTCTTCAGCTATTTGAGCCCGGAGGCTTTGATTGAAGATCAAAATCTACATTCAGCTAATCTAGTGAGCCAAGTGAAGTCAGCCAACATAATAACTTATTAAAGCAATATCAGCATGTTTTATTTTGGGTAATACCTAGTAATGGTTTTAAGTTTTTACACTTTGCTAAATTAAGAGGGTTTTCTCACATCTCTCGGTCTGTTGCAATATGCAGCAGACAAGAGCACGGCGAGGGCTGGTCTCTAACAAAGTGGTCCTATTGTGTCACCAGTGAGGAGAAGTGATACTGTATAACTGCATTACCAGCTTCCTGTCTCTGACTCAAGGAACAGACTGAGAAGGCTGGAGCAAGACGGGGGGAGTCTGCTGTTACTTTCTGGCAAAACTGCAACAGCTAAAACTCCTCATTATTAACATCTAAAAGGCAGATTATGAGCCGGTTTTAATTTCAATTGAACTGGAAATGCTTAAAAGAGTTTTATAGATCAGCAATATGAAGTTTTTTTCCCCACCCATTTTTGACTGTGCAGCTGATGTGTAAAGTGAAAACCCAGTTATAGAAATGGAATAATCACTTGTGCTGCAAGACGAGTTGCCATTTTCCACTGTGCTTCAAGGAAAACCCTCAATGACCAGAGGCTCTTTATGGCCTTCAGAGAGGCGGAGACATTTTCCAACAGCACTGTGTTGATATTAGTGTTTTTGTGTGCATGCCATTAAGTGGGGCTATGTCTGTGCCAGGCCCTCTTTGAATGCACTGCCAAATATGGGGAATACTGCCAAATTCCCCACCCAGTCACCGGGTGAGGTGTTAAGTTGCCTGTGTTAAGTTTGAACCAACACGTTGGCAATCCGGCCACCCCCTTTTAGTGGACAACACCAAATACAGGTCACGCTGACCTGTGGGAGTAAAAATGGATGGCTTTGATTCAGGGAGCTTTTCTGATGGCTTGGATGTAGTACAGCAACAAAAACAAGCTCTACTAGGGGGGCTGACATAAGAGAGGCGGCATCTCATCTGCAATGAAACTCATAAGGCCTCAGAAAACAATCAGCCCTTTCATGCTGGTTTTGCTTCGGGGTCTACAGAGTGAGAGGAAGAGAAATAGTGTGGGCTACTGATCGGATACCTAAATAAACCTAAAGGATTTTCTCAGGGCTACTGTAGAGAGGCTTGGTACAACCTTGGCATTAACAAAGAGGGAATCATTTTCATCTTTCAAAACGTACTTTACTTGATAAATAGATAAAGTATAATATTGTATGACTTTATTATATATATATTATTATATAACTAACATGTTTTACATTTTAAGAGCTGAAAATAATACAGTTCATTAGAGGAGGATTAAATCTAAATCTGGGGATTCAAGTTCAATAAACTGAAATCACAGTAGGTTGCTTTGGCAGAATGCCTCAACTTTATTGGGTTGCGCCAATATACGCCGAGAGCTCCTAACTCCTCTGATATTCGTTCGAAGTCAGATTAATGAAAACAGAACAGCCTAAGTTAAGACTTCTCTTCCTGTTTTAACACCACGTAGAACGCAATTTTATAATGTAGAGACGAAAAAGCCTATTATATCACATGTTTTCCAGTACTTCCCACCAGTACATAACATTAACTCTTGATTTAAAAAAAACAGGAATGGATAAATGCATTAAACAAGTGAAAAAGATTAATTCATTCAGGTAAATGTAAGTTATTGTTCTAATCAACACCCGCCCATTCCGAGTCAACTGACTGTAGATAGAAGTAGAGACCGTTTTTAAGATTAAACAATCTCCTGCACGCACAATTCAATCCTAATTTGAGTTCATTGGTCTATAATGTCTCCTGACAGCCTCTGACCCCATACAAACAGTTTTTTCTGACTAACATTACTGTCTACAGCAAGTAAAAGAAAGCTATATTTAAGACTTTTGTAGATCAAATGCAAGACATTAATACTTTCCAGGGGCCTTTTGGATGAGGAAACTGAATTAAATGGGTGTTTTTTTACCCTGCAAAACAATGGGGATTTGCTTGTAAATTGTCTTTGAGATCTATAGATTTATTTTTTTCCTAGGCTGGATAAAAATAAATCTATAGATATGTATCAAATCTAAAGGTCATTCCCCTAAAGTAGATGCACAATTGTATTGGCAAGGATTACAAAGCAGGAACTCAGTGAAACATTTGCTGTCAAGTCAAAGCCGCTAAACCTTTTAAGAAATTTTTAAGAACAGTGTCACCGCCCACTTCAGACTCATTTAAGTTTGAAGGAACAAAAGTTGCAGTGCCACAGAGAAACGGTTAGAATGACTCGAGTCTGCGGCAGTGAAAGTTTCTCCGCCTGGTTTATGGGAGCTTGGGCCCTGTGGTGAGAGAGGAATGCCACTGGGCTGCAACAGCTTTGCTCACTACATCCTCTGGGCTGAATAACGTGGAGTTCTCCAGCAACATAGAACGAGAAGGGAGGGGTCACCCAGTTGGGCCCCAAACAGGGACCGGCACAAAGATGAAGAAGCGTGTTTTGTGGTGGTGACGGGGCAGTGGGTACTAAGTACTACCAAGTACTAAAGAAAATGGGTGTATTGCCGTCAGGCCACACATTAATTGTGACTGAACAGTAAGGGGGAATGTTACAATGAGTTCTAAGAATAGTTCTGCTGCAATACTACAGCACAGAATACTAGCCATCATGCAACGTGTTCCCTCTTTTGACTTGGAACAGCTTTGCAGTAATATTTTAATGCGGCTTTGACATGTGGGTTGAGTGCATGAGTGAACTAGTTTCATATTTTGCTCCTGGCAGTGATACCTGTCAGCCAGATTATTCAGATTTGGAATCAGAACTTTTTAAAATGCTCCTATGTTTTCATCCATCTAACATCAATCCTCCATCTTTGTTTGATCAATCAAAAACTGAAACTGAAACCATTTTGACACTGCATTGGATCTGAACACAACAAACAGACTATCTGGTACATCTACTGTACACCGTGACTGCTGTGATTTTTCTAATTGAGGCTAAATGAAACAAGCGGCAGTGAACAGTCACATGGAAGTGGAACTGTGCGAGGGCGTGGACGGGAGTGGCAGATGTTTCTCTGTAAGAGCAGCATGACAGGGACTGAGGTTATGATCAGCGCAGACCACACAGCCACACCAGGCCTAACACTTGCTCTGGAAATGAGCTCAATGCTGCTACTCAGCATTTCCACAGAACCTGTTAAACACTGTGTGAGTGTCCGTGTACCTTTGCAGCTGATTAGTGACAAAGCACCCATTTGAAACTAAAATCAGGCTGCTGACAGACTTTAGGGAAACAGCCACTAAACGCCAAAATAAAAGATAGACACTGGGAACGGCTGCTCAGACTTAAGACAAGGTGTGAAGCTTCATGGGCAGTTTCCCATGCTCATATAGTAAATAGAAAAACTAAAATTGAGCACTGAATTCTGACACTATCACAAGGGGCGAGCGGCCCACCCCAAGTGGGAGGGAGAATTCTCCAACACCTATAAATAGGGAGACGTCAAAGGCGAATATCTGAGTCCTCAGCTAATCCCTCCTATAACAAAACCACACAAAGATTTAGAGCAGGAGCCCCATTGTTCCATAAGTGCCGACTTGGTCAAAAGACATCGAAAACATAAGAAATTACATCAATATCACACAAAACAGAGTATTATAGTTGATGTGTAAGGGTATTATGCGTAACATGGTTGTATTAATTTGTTTGTTTTTCAATAAAATGTTCTTGACATGGTTGAATCCTCTGACATGCAGCCAGAAATCCACACAGTCGCTACACTTGCTGTTGAAAAACGAGTTATACAGGAAGTGGCTAAAACAATGCCTTTTCTCCCCCGGTGCTGTCATACAGCCTCGGAGGAGCTTGTGCTAATGACATATCATCTACATTTGGATTTTAGGTACTGAGATTTACAATGAAAGTTTACAACAGAAGGAAATGCAAAAGACCACTAGCAGGAGGGTAACAGAAGGGTCATGAACAAAACACCATGCCACACATTACCACTTTTATTGGACAATCATTAATTGCAGTTTACTGAACCGTAGGGAAACAGACCCAGTCAGAACAACGGCCATTCGTAACGTTACACCCCTGTTAGCATTACAGGTGCCCCCACGCACCCCTTACACTTTTACCCGTCTTTACAGTTTAATTTTAGCTAACTTTACCAGACAAAAGGGGGATAAGGAACCAAAAGGATTAACACTAATAGTAATTTAAAGATGTGGTAGCATTGGATCTGGACGAAAAGGATAACTCTGGAGTTGGAAGGGGTGTACCGCAATTCTGCCTTCTCACTCCGTGACAGCGGTTCGTGAAGCTGGGTGTTGCAATTTGTTTTTTTTTAGCATATCTTTACAGTCTTACTCTATAGGTATTATATATCTGCTTTATAAATACCACTGGACTGTAATTGTCTGATTCTATAAAACTGATTTTATTCCATAAAAATGACTATTCAGAACTTCCTCCTCCTTTCCACGTTGTTTTGTTTACAAAACCTTAATATATATATATATAAAAAAAATAAAATAACAGGTCAACATTGATGCTAGAGGTCAATACAGATCTGATATGCACAGTACCTGGTCAAACAGCTGCTTGCCAGTGGTGCTGGGCTGGATGGCGAACTCCAGCTCAGCGTCCATGGTGGTGACGCGAACATTGACCTGTGGAAAAACATGGGAAACCGTGAGTTCAAAAGCTGACCCAGAGCAACAGAGAGGTTCTCAAAAGGGCCTACACGTGGTAAAGCATGACAGACTGCAGAACACTGCTTTGGGGGGTGGGTCTGTGTGTGTGTGTGTGTGTTGTGTTTGGTAAGGGGGTGTATTTGCAGAGTAAACACATGGGGCTCTGTGTTTATCTCTGCTTTCTAAGAGCCAAAAGGGTTGATTGAAGGGAAATCTGCTGCAAAATCGGAGGTGTTTTGGGTACAAATATTAAGTGATGGTTTTAACTTTGGATTTAAAGGAACAAACAAATGTTGAGAAGTGCCGCATCTACTGCTTACTTCAATTATGATTCCCCAAGCTAAATAGAGGCACCAATGTTATTCTGGATGGCTAGACTGAAGAGAGGAGGACTAAAATAAGGCAGCTACTTCAGTCATTCACTCCCATTCACAGAAAAAAAAAAAAGGCATGTCTTTAGGTTCTCTGGTTAATGAATGATCGGAGTGGCCTGTGCATACAAAAAGAGGTGGTCCATCTAACTGAAAGCTGCTTTTTGAGCAGAGAATGTCCCCTTACAGGGATCCGCCCCAGTGATTAATATGGGATTTCAAAACCATTACAAATAGCAAGACAGAATAATGTAAACTGACGTCATGTGTCCTATAATGGAAGGAAACAATATTCTGTAATGTATGTTTGATTAGTAATCAGAAAACGGCACATAAAGGCCAAGCAACAAAGCACAAATATTTACAATAGCTGCTTTGAGGTAATGCACGTACAGGCTATCTTCTCTGTGTGTATAATGTCAAATGTCTGGTATTTGCGGGGGTTATGAAAAGACCCTCAAAGTATTGACTGAACTTATTAATGCTCAATGAAAACAGCACAAAGAGGCTAGTGGGAAACACAGTGTAAAGACAGAAAGACTGCTAACAGAGTCCTCCAGTGACATCTTTCATCTCCAGGCCATTGTGACTAGCGCTGAACAAATTCAATGACGCCTACTGAAAAAGGGATGTCTGGGCTGGTGATTCAGTGCTCCACTGATTCCTATGAAGCTGTTCAGGCTGAGCAACGCTACCAAGCAAACCAAGCAAAGCTCGCAGGCTGTTCTGAGTTACGTTGCTGTTTAGGTTTAATTACTAATGTTAACTAGCATGTTAGTTAGCAATAATTAGCCTGTGTCTATGTTATCTCTGAACATACCAACGCTCTGCATCTCTACAAGATTTGGAATGATTGAGATTGCTTTTGGCACAGCTACCAGAAGAATTACAACTTTCAGACAGGTTGCTCACGTCACATCTACGTTTTCAAGCTCGATTGGAGGCTGCGCAGTAACGCTCAGCCATCACCAGAAAGTGCCTCTAATAGACTTCACTGGTCTCCGTCCAGAGGAACGGGATCTGTTGGTCCATTTCTTTAACTGTCTATGTTAGCAACAGACTGGGGTGTGCTGTACAAACCTGCCATTTTTTAATTTAGCCAGTGGTGTTTTGTTGCTGCCTCCAATTTCTTTTGAAACAAAATTTGTCTTCTGGCTGTGGCAACACACCTTTGATGTTCTGTGTGTGTGTCGCGTTAGGTCACTGCTGTGACGACAAGCCACGCTCGCATTACGCATTAAGCTGTACTTAATCTGCAATTGAAAAAGGAGGACAGGCACCGCAGCTGAGTCGAGCTGGTACTAGCTACTGACAAGCTTAAATCCTTCAGAGAGCGCAAATCCAATAGCATCGGATGGAAAGCGCCTCAGAACAGTGCTGTCCAGGATATTGTAAGAACACAGTAGTCTAGACAGTGGATTTTCAAGGATGCCCATTTTTTTTCCATTAATGTGTCTCTGAGTCACTTGGGATCAAAACCCAGGATCTGTGGCAAGGCAGACTTTGCTTTACTAAGAAAAACTCAAGAGCCGCATACAGTGTTCTCTGTCCCGCAGTGCCACATGTGCATGCAATTTGAGTCAAACAGAGATGTGTATACCAGCTTCCAGTCACAGCGAAAAAGCAAGGGAAGCACTGTATTTACGTTACACAGCAAATCAAAGATCTCCTTTCAGCTGCAGTGCCCCAGCAGTCACTCGTTAGGATCATCTACATCTCTAGTGACCAAATTACCAAAAACACAAAATTGCAGCAGAAGTGATCAGAAACTGCCATAATAGGTGATTTGGGATGGGATGGGATGGGATGGGACACACACACACACACACACACACACACACACACACACACACACACACACACACACACACACACACACACACACACACACACACACACACACACACACACACACACACACACCACTGAGGGAGTGATATCTGATCTCAAAGTAGGTCCTGCAACGGTAACTAAAAAACTGAGGCCATTCAGAGCGGTAAAGAAAACATGACACATATGCTAAAAATATACCAGGCAAGGGCCCAAAGTTCCACAATGAGCAACTTTAGTCAGAGGAAAGTACAGGCGTTCATATTAACTGTATAAAACCCTGCTTCACAATTCATAACAGTTATAACTGACTCAATTACTTTCTCACCGTTGGTGGACGGTGCAGTGTTTTGGTAATAAGTAACAAAAGCTAACGTGCATATGCATATATATATATATATATACACACACACACACACACACACACACACACATTAGCATGTTTCCAGTATTCATGCTAAAGCTAAGCTAACAGTATTTGAGCTCTAGCTACATATATTCCCCATACCGTGAGAGTGGTATCAATCTTCTCAACTCTAAAAAAAACTAGATGACAGTCCTCCAAGCCAAAGATAGAAGCGTTATATTAACCCTCTCACCTTAAACACCAAGTTCCCAATCTAAATAAACACATGGTAAAAAGGGATACAAGAAAATAAAACCTACCAAGATAGATAGATTAATACTTTCAAACCGAAGGATATTTTAGAAGGCAGTGACCTCTCATAATCGCTCTGTAATATATCCCAGATTGCCCCCCCAGATAATCCACAGAAAAACTATAGAGGGTAACATTTACAGCTGGAGTTGAGACAATTAATCAATTCAACAATAAGTCAATTGACAGAAAAGGATACTATTCTGTAAATTAATCAATCAAGCCATTTCTTGAAGAATGCCAAATATTTCCTAGTTCCAACCCGCCCTTCCCTGACCCATATAATCATGACCTGCATATCCTCCCTTCAGACTTTTCAAGGGAGGGGTTAAGGTGCTGCCCAGGGTCATGTTAAAGAACTAAGGTGGTCATCACCTCGCTAGTTAAACTGTGAATAGGTTGCACTGCATTCTTCAGTGAAGACCATTCAATATTTAACCCTCTGCATAGTTTGAATACCTTGACAAGATTCTTTTGTAATGGGAGTCACCATAGAAATTACTTAAATGTTCTAAGAGTAATATACCCATAAACAACTGTCTATTATTGACAGAAAACAGGCCTATTGTGTCTTTTTTTGTTTTAGGAAGTGACTTATCTTGTAAGTATACTTTCAAAGGCTCTGTCAACAAATGTATACATGTAACACATGTAATTAAAGAATGAGAGCTGAAACCATTTTTCCATTCGGTTCCATTTTTGGATTTGTGAATCAGGTCTCAAAGGTGTTCCAGGCATGATTAGTTATTCATTATTTAAAAGAACAAATACTAACAAAAGGATATGAACATGAAAAGGTAACACCCATCCATGTTGATCGGGGCCATGCCTTGTATGGTTTGTGTCACTTGGCTGTGACCGCAAGGAAATTCTGGGAGAGCCAAGGAGCGCTATCCTTTACTTCTGACTATGTGTCATTCAGATAAGTAAAGCGTTAGTCACACAATGCACGAGCCTCGACTACTCCTCAAATCTGGTCCAACGTCTTGCCGCTGGGCGTCTTGGTCCTCTGTCATTAAAGATTGTCTTTTCCAAACAATGTTGGAATGTTTGATTTCATGCCAAGTATCGGAGCTGAAATAAGTAAGACTCCCTGTAGGTTTCTGTGCCAGTGAGAATCAAATTTAAGGCAAGTTGGCACTTTGATCCTCTTTGATCTTTGCTTTTCAGGAACTACACTTACTTCACAAATACATTCCCAAACTTGTCCATGACCTTGTTTTAGGTTTTTTCATGACTGCTCAACCACATCTGATGTAAACGGGCAACCTTTAAATGAGTTATGACGTTTTCAAAGATTTCCAGGGGGCATTGAATTTTATTAGATAATAATCAGAAGTGAAGAAAGACAGGGAAGGTCAGGAGAAAGAGACAAGGGGTGTGGATGCTGGATTCAAATCTAGGATGTAATACAGAGTTCATAGCAGGTATTTAATGTCCAAGAATGTCTGTATCAAATCACTTGCCCTAAAGATACAGTTGCAATTTTGCTGCCCAATTACTTTTGCTTTTTGTACGAGTTTGTACGAGTTATATGATTATAATGTATTGGTCAACAAACAAAAAGGGGCCTGATGTAAGGTGCCATTGAAAATTAACCTTACCATGATATTGTTAGAAAAAGCAATCCGATACTCCTGATGGGTATTTTCAGTACAAAAACAAGATTACTACAGCTAGTTTTAGAAGCTAAGACATAAACTGTTGTATTTGTTATTGTGTTGCTGTTTTCAAAATCCCTTTGATTTGGAAAACAATAATAACCTTGGAACTAGTAAGCTGAACACTGAAAAAAAAAGAGCTTTTTCCAAGTTTTGAAAAATAATATTGTACCGTGCAACACGGCAGGCCTGCATGGTTCTCTCGGAAAACGATTGTCAAGATTTACAATAGAATATTTAACGCCATTTCCTATCTAACTGGGACATTTTGGGACCAACTGGCGGGACTGTTGTTGAGGAAATACACATAGCGATACACTGGTAAGATCAAACTATTATTAACCATGTATCCAGCTAATTTATATAGCTCGCCTCACATTACTCTAATGTGTGAAGATAAATGTAATATTGTATGTGGCGTTTTCTTTTGCGGGGTGCAAATATTCCACCAAAACAAGTTCCTTTTAGACACCATTTTGCAGAGCCATGATCGCCGCGTGTGGCAGCTGGACTCGGACGCTATCAGACAGTTATGATGTCATTTCCACAGCGACCCTCATGACAACCGTTAGACCATTCCAAACAAAACAACACCCTTTATGACACTGACCGGGGCTTTCGTCTTTGTCATTAAAATACACTGCTCTGTTCAGCAGCAACCGATCTCTGTCATGATCCTAGCATCGCATCAGCAGCAATCTATACTTCTGGATTTTGTCGGTTTTTAACTAAATGATTCCCAAATTCAAACCTGTTTTATATCTTTAACTTTTCAAACATTAGTAACTGTATGTTTAGGTATCTCTGAACTTTTTATTCTACTTGTTCATAAAGAACAGAGTATAGAGAAAGGTACTCCATATCCATTCTAACACAGTTACACCACATTTCTCCAAATAGTATGCTGAGGGACAGCGTCAATGTATAACTGTACAGTGTGTAATAGCAGGGGTGGGGCAAAACGAGTCAAGAGTAACTGGAGGCAAAAAAACTGGTCATACATTATATATATATATATATATATATATATATATATCAAATAACGTATTTTTTTGTCTTTTGTTTTTGATGATGAAAAGTCATTGATACTAAAATACTAGTCAACGTTTTACATTTTTACAAAGACTCCACAATGACTATGGGAACCCAACATTTAGACTAAGTGGGTAGCAACCTCAAATTTCAGCCTGGAAAACAACTTCAACCAACCAACCAACCAACCAACACCCCCCCCCCACCACCACCACCACACTGTTAATGATGTTGCACAAGTGTGCGATATTATATTTAACATTGTCAAAGACATAGGTCCTGTGACTATGACAACCACTGCAAGCACATAAAAAATAAAAATAAAATAAAAAAAACTGCCCATGTCTAGAATAGAAAGACTCTGTTGATATACTGATATCCTAAAACATATGGGTCACCCCCAGGATATGACAAGAGCATGTGATCTGAGCGGCAATCCCCTTCAACACAGACCGTACTGATTCTGTAAGTTTCTATGACAAAACTACAAATTAAATTCTTCTTCTAGTGATTGTGATTCAGTCTCTAAACTGTTTTTCCTGTTTAGTTTGCAGGCCTGTGTTTTGTTTCTTGCTTATTGACTGAGAGTTAAAAAGAAGTGACAAGTTAAATACATGTACTTAAATTGACAAACGGTTTACACATCACTCTAGTTGAAAGTTGAGGAAACTGCTCTGATGGCAATCAAAACACCTGTCACTCCCAGGAAGTCATTTTTAGAGTTCTTTATTTAAACGTAGCAACAATAAACTAACAGAAAAACATAATATTTCACCTCCTAGACCTCAACAGATTAAGTGTGGTTCGAATACTGACTCAGAGATGACATTTGCATACTAAAAACATTATTGTTATAAAGTAGCGTACTAGCATCAGTGCGCTACCATTCACTGCACCACATATTTCACAATTTACCAACAAACTAGTACAGTACTGTTGCAAATTAGCTAGTTAGTTAGCTAGTTCGATGAATATAAGAAGATGAGAATATCCTTAAGCAAACAGAAGATTATAGTAAATGTAGGACGTTTAACCTTCCATTAACATTACCGGTCATGTTTTAGTTAAGTTTGCCCAGATAAGAAGTGATACAACAAGCAGTGACTGAATGAATCAAAGGCGTTACGTTAACATTACTTACCGCTTTGGGCATTGTCCTGTCTTTTCTTTGCTCTGTGTGGGGAGCTGTTTAATAAAAAATGTCTTTCCAAAGAGGAGACCAGTGCTCTGTGTGCCTTCCTGAAAAGAGAGAAAGAGGAGAAACGAGTTTGAGTCACTTCGGCGTTACTTAAACCCGGGTGAGAGCAGTTTGGCACTCCTGCGTGCGACAGTCATCAGGATGAATCACCGCGAGAACCAACAAGTGAACCGCGGCTAGCTAGCACAACACAGGAAGCTACCCCGTCTGAACTTCAAAATAAGAGCACTAGTTTGGTCACCTTTGATCATTGGTGTTTCTTAACTTTTCAAGTCCTGCCAAGATTGCAAACCTTTGACTATCCTTATTGTTAACCTTTAACATTTACAATTTTATATGAAACCATAGTTGCTAATAAATATTGGCCAGATACCTAAAACCCAAAAATATAATATATAAATATGATCATATTTAATTTTATTATCTCAATTATCTTTTCAACTAATATATATTTATTATGAACTGTTCAACAATGGCGAAAAACATCCATCGCAAATTCTCAGAGCAAACTGCTTCTTGTGTCCAATCATCCATCCAAAACCCAATTTACAGTGATGTAACACAGAGAAAAGCAGCAATTCCTTAATTTAAGAGTAGGAACAAAAGGTTTGACTTTTACCTTTAAATATGAATATAAGTATTGGTATTTTAATCTTCATTTTTAATTGTTTTGTCTAAATGTGAAAAATATCCTCCTCAACTTCTCAGAGCCCATGATGGCAACGAAAGTCTCCAACTGGGCTAGGCAATATATCAATGTTGTATTGATTTTGTGATATGAGACTAGATATTGTCTTAGATTTTGGATATCGTAATATCGTGATATGACAAGTGTAGTCTTTTACTTGTTTTAAAGGTTGCATTACAGTGATGTACTTTTCTGAAGTCACTAGCAGTTCTATCATTTGCCTTTTCCCCACTTAGACATTACGTCCACATTACTGATATTTACTTATTTAAAATGTAATGTGATGATATTATTGTTAAAGCACCAATTGTCAACCCTAGAATATTGCCGCAATATTGATATTGAGGTATTTGGTCAAGAATGTCATGATATAGTCCAACAGTCCAAGACCCAAAGATACTCAATTTACATTAATATTTAACAAAGAAAAGCATCAACTTCTCACATTTGAGAAGCTAAAATATGTAAATATTTGGCATTATTACTCAATATATGACTTCCGTGATTTATTTAAAAAATAATTGCCAATTCATTACATTCAATTAACCAACCAATTAAGCTACAAATCAACATAAAAACAGTACTTTGTATAACCTTGATTCTGCAATAATCAAATAACTAATGTGTATCCCACTCAAATAAAGGTGTTCCATGCATTTATAATTAGCTCTTTTGATCTTGTATAATGCCATTCGAACCACCAAGCTAAATTATTCTATTCTGAAAATTAGGACCGGAAGTCCCCTAGTTCTATTCTACCTTGATACTGTTGAATCATCCACCAAGCACCAGTTAAATATGGTACTCAACATGCCTCACCCACTAGGTACGATAAAGTTATAGTCCCCACCCTGCCCTGTTTTAGTCTTTTATTTTGATGCCTACCGTTGCTAACAAACCCACACCCCAGGACAATTCATTAACGTTAATGGGAGCCATGGACACGCTCCGTATGGCTTTATAAAGTCGCTTTAAGAGGCGAAGAAACAATGTTGCATTACATTACAGATAGTGTAAACATCAATAGTCAGTACCCCAGTTGTAATAATGTTACAACATGTAACAAAGTGATGATTTTCAGGGTATATTTCCTTTAAAGAGATTACACGATTACGTCTTGGGGAGGCTACACGCCCACAGAGACAGTGAAACCTTTCATACCCAGCAAACGAGACGTAGCCTACATGTCACCGCCTTGATCGGCACCGGTAAAGGGCATATAGGCTATTTCAACATAAGACAAGTTGTAAACATGTTTAAAAATCCAACCTTAGAATAGTTAAACTCAAGCTGAAATAATAATGTTGGTCTTTGTGCAGAGCTGTGCCGCAGTCATCACTAGTTTATAATCCTACAGACACCTGTTGTGAGATTTGTCTCCTTTGTGAACAGAACCCGCCGAAAAAAGTGTGAAAAGTAGGCCTATGTTTTTGAACAGCTTTGACCTCGCTTTCCTGTAGGCTGCAGTCAGTACGACGGACAGGTCGTCTACTTACTGGAAGTCTTCCTGAAGCTGACGAGGCTTGGATAAGTGATAATTGCTCCGAAGCTCACGGTCGCAGATTTCCCCTTCCTCTGTTTAGCCAGGCGCAATATGGCGCTCATCCATCCCACTGTTTGATCCTGTTCCTGCTGTCACCGGTAGGATGGAGGAGCACAGGTTCACAACCCATGGGTCCGGGCACCTGCAGGGGACTTTCTCGCAAAACCAAAGACAGCTTTATTATTGTTAAAGAACATTTTCAAATGAAGGTGGTATTTCCCCACCTGCAGCAGGGCATTTAGTAGTTTTGAATGGTGATTGGGGGGCGTTGGCATGGTAACAGAAGGTCTTACATCGTTGGTGTTTAGGTGGCCCATAAAACCCCAAATTCAAATAGATTGAAAATGTTTAAAAGTTTGCTATTCTGAAAATATACTGTATAATGGCTATTACTTAGGCATACACTACATTACAATAAAGGCTCTGGCTAATCTCTGGTACCCTTATACATTTGGACTGTTGTCTGTTTATTGAACTAATTGATGATTATTTGATTGAACATCATCGTGTCCTCATTTTAAAGATCTACACCAACAATAGCATTCCCAATTATTAGCTCCCAAACCAATAATCACTGATATTTAGCATATATTTACCTAAACTCAAAAACGTACCGTATTGCCAAGAAAAACATTTCAGCTGTTTTATTGTTTTATTTTATTTTTATGTTCAGACAATAAGTGAAAACTATGGCATAACATAAAAAAACACACACGTTAAGCCTACATATAGCCTACACATTGTAGCATAAAATGCCTATATCCTTCTTCCCAAATCAGTCAGATACTGTATTCTATGTGTATGAATCACACGTTTAAACTTAATTAACAGATTCTTCTCATTAGTTTCTATCACTTAGCTGAAAGTGATTTGTTTATAGAAACCTATTTGTGTAAGTCAGTTTAGCTGAGGTATCTAATAACAATACAATTATTTGAGTAATACCTGTAAATCCATTCTAACAATCGGACTCTGAACATGTGCCTGTCATGTAGCCTATAAGGTGTGTTAAGACTGAGGTGTCGCCTGCCCTGAGCACAAACTTCGTTGGTTAGTTGTGGTTGACTAGGGAAGAGCGCGTCATCCGCCCTGCGGTGAAGGAAGCGCTGCCTAGCGAGGGGGTGGCGTCATAGGTGAGCTGGCCAATGAGAGGACGGGATTAAAATAGAGCCGTATATATCGGAGGTTAGACTACTTCCCAACATAATACGAAACCAGAGTGATGTGACGGTCCTGCCAACCACATTGTACTCAAACGGCCATTATCAATCACCACCATCATCATTACGAGCCCCTCCTTTAGTATATTTGAACCTATTGAAATTAACACAGTCTGAAAAATGTCTCTGACACCGAGCTATATTTTTAGTAGGCTAATTTACTTGACAAAGTACACACATTTTTTTAATAGCACAAAAACAAAACAAAAAGCCCCTACTATGAAGATGATAAAACCCCAATCATTTAGTTGTCTTTTTGTTTTGTTTTGAGTGGAACAAGGAGTCTGTCAATGCAATGCAAAACATTGTTGAATTTACCAGTTAGATCATCTGAATGAACTGTTTGTAGAGCAGTGCCAGATGCAAATGGATTCAATTTACAGGAAGGCACTTTGCATGGCCCTCTAAATATTTGGAGGTCATGTTGTTCACCTCCTCTGTGATCTCCATTTTGGATTCATTATTTTTAAGATAAACTTCTGATTTGCTGTTCTGAAACCCAGGACAGGCAGGAATTTTCTTCAGATAAGTGCGATAAAATAGACAAACACACTGCATGCCTGAAAGAAAAAGGTTGTTTTGACTAGCTATTACAGAAATTAGGTCAATGATAAAATACTAGGATCACTTATTATTTTAAAACTGCAGCAGAAAACCTTAAGGAACAGAAACATGGCCTCCTCTGACATTATGAATGGACTGCTGTGGGTTGGACAGTAATCTGTGGGACTACAGCAGCCATGAAACTAATGAAAAGAGTCTCAGAAAAAGCTTCATAAAAAAGATTTTCTTTCAAATGTCAACAATGTTGACTCAAAGAGTCAAAAACTCAAGCTCAGTGACATGTCTGTGTCAGAGGACCAGGCTTTTAAAGTTTCAATTTTTCTACATTAACTGCAGCAAAACTCTGATAATAACAACCCTCGGATCACAACATGATAAAAATGTTAATGCCAGGGTTGCTAATTTTGTAGGCCTACCAATCTTTAAAATATTAAGCAAAAAAATACCTTCAAACACTGGAGAAACTTTCACAAAAAAGTTACATAATCTCTTCATACTAACAGAAATCCCTAATTTATGATATACAAGAACAAGTGCAAATGTTTGCAAAAAAGGATACAAAATTGCATTTGAATTTTCCCCCATACTCCCTACTAATCATTACAATCATTACATTTATTTTAAGGTTAAAACAAATTACTGACTTACACAATATACACTAGTATTGTGTTCTCAAAGGGAAACCTATGCAAATTAAGTTGGTGAAATGTATTTTTATTTTTCATAATGCATTCATGCCCTTGACCTTTCTCAGTGAATCCTTATCACTGTGTCTCCAGCTCTTTGGACATCTTCAGTCTCTTCAGGGTGACATCATGGATGATAGCTGAGAGAGAGAGAGAGAGAGAAAGAGAGAGAGAGAGAGGGGTTGAAGATCCCTTTGTGTCCAATATAGATGACATTAATAACTTCTGTAATGTTAACAAAGAACCACTAAATGGCACTCCAACAACGTCCATGCCATGGACCTGTGAACTATCTTTTAGTTGACAGGAATAATAACATCAGCTTGTAGAATACTGTATGTGGATGTCTTCCATCAACTTAAAAGAAGGGGGTTTCTGAAAATTTTCAGTTTATGAAAATTTTCAGTTTGTATCCACAACTATTACGGGGGCAGCTAAGATTTTTGTTCCCCCTGCTTTTTTTTTTTTAAATCAAAAAATGTGTTTTGTTGTGACCGATTGCAGTTTATACAGTTTGTGTACACTCTTGTGCTAGTAGTAACAATGGGATGAAAAAAATACTACAGAAAACCTGGGCAGAAAAGAAAAGCTAAACAAGAAAGAAGCATTTAAGAGAGCAGGTTTTCAAATGAGTACACTGCTCAGTTTAAATGGAGGGATGTCTTCTAAACAACAGAAGAAATGATACTGTATTTCCTTACCGTCCAGCAGCCCTCTTGCTGCGTATCTCTTCTCCAAACTGTTGTTAACCTCAACCATCAGCCATGGGAAGAAGTTATTCTCAATATCTGGGGATCAGCAACCGCAAACATGATAAAGGGTTAAACACTTATATCATTATCTCCATGTACAGTGCATAGCTCATCTCTCTCACAGTGCATAGCTCATCTATTGCTAGCCACAGACGACACTACGGGTTTGATTTAATGCCGCTTTGTGCAGTGCAGTGATGCCCTCATGTGTCGGAAAGGTACAAAGTACAGAGCAACGCAGCAAAGGAAGGCTGACCTTTCTCCACGGGGTCATAAAAGAAGCCATGGCTTCTCAGTGAGGCGAAGGCTGCAGGCAGGAGGTCAGCCAAGTACTGCTGGGTGTACGCCCGGGCAGCAATCTTCTCTGCAGTCTCTTTTTCTTTTTTCAGCACCTCCTTTTGCTGGGCAATTCTACGCCTCTGAGGTCAGAAAAAAAACATTTTTCAAACAAGCAAAAACAGTGTTTTGTGTATACAATGTTTATCAAAGCTGCGATAACTGCTATCTAAAACATTTGGCGTGTGCTCGCTCTTTCCAGCATTCAGCACTACAAACTTTGTAAGACCGTGGCAACCAGATGTTTGCTTGGAATAATTACATGAAGTAGTTATTATACAGCAATGCAACTTCGAACAGACTACAGTGACTCAAATTAAAAAACACACTCAGAAAAAAAGATAATCATAGTATTAACAGACTGTTTCTAGGAAAGGCAGTGCTAGCATGTAGCAATACGGATACTCTAGGGACAAGATTTTTTAAAACTGATCATTTCATATATTGCTTGTTGTGAGAATCTAAGGAAACAGCCCAGTCCCCATGTTCAGGACTGGTGTCTTCACTGCATCGCTGCTTTCTCCTAATTTTCCAGCTTTGGGATAGACTCATTCCTATATAGTGATTTAAAAGGGATTTTCTATAAATGACATACTTTCTCCTCACTGTGGCGTCTCTCCTGCTCCTGAAGCCGCAGCACCTCTGCCAGCTCATTATTTCGGAGCTCTTCGAAGGCCCTCTGCTGGGCCCTCAGACAAGCCAGCTCCTCCTCCTCCATCACCTCCACCAGGGACTGTTCTATTGTCTTACCCACCAGGACCTCCAACACTGGCTGCACCTCCCTGTCAAAGTCAAACAGCTGCAGAGCATACTAGTAATAAGCGGTTGTGCATTTTGAAACATTGGGTTTTTAATTTTATAAAAACCTTGAAACATTTGGCATTGACATCCTACGTGACAATAATAGTTATCCACAAATATTTTACTTTTCCAAAAGTTAGAGGACTCACAAGAGACAGAATAACAGCAGAGGCCGCCAACAAATCATGAATTTTAATCCCATATATGGGATATGTACACTCTGCCTCAGAGCAAAATAAGACATTACAACTATAAATTGGACTTCATGTGTACAATCAGATGAGTTTCCCCTTTAAATAACGTCTACAGCAGGTCGTATATTTTGTAAGAACAACGTTAAGGCAAAGAGGTGTGGAAAGTGTTGCCAGACCTCCCACTTGGATTACCTACCTCTCCCTCCTCTATCTGTGTTTCAACATCTTTGCCAGATTTAGCAGGTATGAAGAGCGGGGTTGCAGGTTTGTCCAGGAAAGCATCAGTCTGGCACTCGACATCTGATGCCACTACAATATCACTCAGTTCTTCGAGATAAAGCTCTGAAGGTCAAGAGCATTACAACACAGCTTTGGTTTCCAACAGCACGTTTAACAAACCCATAATGTATTGAATGTAGTACAGCTGTAAAAGTTCCAAAGCTGTCAAGAGAAGTGCCCAACCTGTTTGTACATCAATGTGTTTTCTGCCCTGCAGGGCCGCCGGAGTACTCGGTCTGAACTGTTCTCTGGCTCGTTTTCGAGCAATGGCTCTCCTCCTACTCTCCTGTTGTCTTTGTGCTTCAAGGTCTGGCTGAGCCGTCTGTCAAAGGGGGATGACAATCCACATTTTTAAGATGAAATGGCAGAAAGAAAGGCAAAGCTTCCAGGGATCTAACGTAGTTAATAGAATGTTTCATACTTACAGTTGGTGTGATTAGTTGGGCGTAAGTGTTTCCTCTGACAACACGACGGTCATACATAATGTTTCCATAATTACTGTGTGTCCTACATTGGCAAGAAAAAACACAGTCAGAA
Source organism: Etheostoma cragini (assembly GCF_013103735.1). NCBI lineage: Eukaryota > Metazoa > Chordata > Actinopteri > Perciformes > Percidae > Etheostoma > Etheostoma cragini. Next base: position 7,325,555 of record NC_048424.1, read on the forward strand.
AGCAGTCATGCAGTCAGCTGATTAGCTAGTATTGTATTTGCTTTGTGTGTAAAATCTGTATTAGTATGTAACAACTATAGCTGTCAAACATGAGTAAAACCTACAATATTGTGAGTAGTATAAGTACTATGAGTAATATTGGGATGTAGGTTATAGCTATGGTAGCCAGGTTCATCTGCCTTTATTCGACGCTCGTTGTACTGCTACAACACACTTACTGTTCAGACGGAGGCTCTCTGTATTTGGAGCGGTTCTCAACAGGTCTGGGGCGACTTGCGAAGGTGTAACTTTCGTTTGGAGTTCTCTGGCTTTGTGAAACTAAAGCCATTTTTTCTATCAGAAACTAGCAGAAACAATAAAGTATCGCAGTTGTAGATTTATTATTAAGCTAACGTGAATTTTTGGTCGCGGACAGGCTACTTCCAAAGATACTGTAGGTTGCTACTGTCCACCGAGAGGAGAGGGCGCAATGAACTGTTGTAGCAACCGTCTCTAGGAAGTGTAGCTAATGTAACGGACGTTACGTCACTTCCGTAAAACAAACGCTACGGGAAGCTTTCTAACTTTGACATCATATTATTTGCACTTATTTATGTATAGTTTTATTTGATTACGAACTGTGTTCACTGAATATTTGTAAAGTGTATTCTGAATTTAAAAAAAAGATTTTTTATGGGCGATGAAGCTTTGGGGCTTCAACCCATAGACGTACCTATTTATATATGTATTAATATTAAGGGTCTACGCTTCAACCCCAAACACAGCAAACACAGTGACAACTGCTGGCTTGTAAACCAATCAGACGGACTGAAGCGCTGTATTGCGACACCTCTCATTTGAATAGTTTTAGTCTCACATGTGCAGTAATACTGAGCCCTGGAAAGTTGACGCTCTGTCCACGTGTTATTATTACATCTTTCGATCAGAAGTGCTGCATTAAATGTAGATGGTATTGTGCAATGTGTCTAGTGAATTTGTTGTTAATTTAATAAATGCACTATTCAAAAAGCCTACACATTTTTACTGACACAAAACCCTAACGTACCACATAGGTGTACTTTAGGCTTAGTGTCACTGTAGGCCCATCTCTAAGAACTACTACTCCTATTCTACAACTACATATGTCACTGCTATTCTACTGCTATTGTATTGTACCAACTACGAGGCTACAGTTAATAGAGTAGTCAAACCTGCCATTGCTACCACTACTATACTGCTACTAATTCTGCTGCTGCTTCTACTACTGCTCCTACTATTAAAAAGTCCATTTAATAACAGTTATTGAGTTTTATATCATTACAGTCTTCCTTAACAGGGAGTTTGCCTTAGCAGTGTCGGTGTTTCTCATTGGCCTATTGTTTTTACACATCCTAGGCATTTTTATTTTTTATGTGAGCTTAGAGTTTTAAGTACAATCAAAAGTTAAAGGGAGACTGTTTTTCAACTGCAGTTCATAATTTAAGCAAAACTGTTACAAAATTAGAGACATCAACAGAAATCCAGTAGCGTATTAGTACAAAAGTTACAATGCTGATGCAAATGACACTGTGTGTTTAAAAACTGTCACCACTAGTGGCTTTTCAGTTCTGAGTATGACATGTTGATGGAAGGACCACTTCCTGTAGCCTACAGATAAGGTGAAAGGTGACAAACATTACTTTGCTCATTAATGAGTTGCATAAGAAAAACATAAGAGATAGAGAGTTGAAAACTGGTATTCTATTGTAAATGTTTTCCGGAAATTCCATTGTTGGTTATTACATAAGTGAGAAGTTGTTGTATCTGTACCTCTACATGTTTTGTACACTTTAAACAGTGTACAAGCAAAACACAACTGTGTACTTGAAAACAGCTTTGTTTTGCACTGAAATGTGGGCAGAACAAGGCCTCAAGAAAACCAGGACAGTGAGAGTGAGAGAGCGTGCACACGCCCACACACACACACACACACACACACACACACACACACACACACACACACACACACACACACACACATAAACACACACGCACGCAAACACACACACACACACACACACACACACACACACACACAAAAAGGTGTTGAAGGTGCCATTAGATAACAACTTTACTTAATTCACAACACAAATTGCCAAATAAAATATGTTAGCTACTACTATGACTTCTACTTCTACTACTTGTACCACTACTACTAAGCTATAACCACTATATCACAAATACTACTACCAATGCTAAGATGATATATGCCATAGTTTAGCAAATTTTATATTTTTCATAATGACCGACTATCAAATGTAAATGACCAAACAAATGACATTATATAACATTACAAAGAATAATTACTTATCCACAGCACAGCCAAATATAGCTGAAGACTAGGTTGGAGCTATGTCATGTTTTTTTTAAATCTTTTTAAATTGCTGCTTGTGACATTGTTTATGCGTTAGTTGTCAAAAATCATTAAGCATGATTACTGTAAAGGTCAAAATGTTCAGCTTGCCACTGTGTTTGCCTCTTCTCATTAGTGTTGACTGTGAGCCATGAGATTACGCAACTAACAAGGCACACATTTTTCTCTTTTTAGTACAGTATTTCTGTTACATCTATTGTCATTTTTTAGGTTTATTCTACACTTGTAGCCTTGATTCGCTTTTACAAATCCATAAATTAAAATCAATGTTCTGGCCTTTTCAATTACAGTGTATGCAAAAAAACAAGCACCTGCTGTGAAAAGCCTTCAACATGTTGTCTCGCTCGCTCAGTCTTTTTCAACAGTAGGCCTAACTTGAACAATCACGAAACCAGGTGGAAATAAAAATAAATAGGCATCCAAGTGGTAAAAATGATTAGGGAAACAGTAATGTTCAGTAAGTAGCAGGAGGCAAACAGGTGGCAACGATGGAAGCAACAGTTAATAGCAGTGAGAATAGATAGATAGATAGATAGATAGATAGATAGATAGATAGATAGATAGATAGATAGATAGATACTTTATTCATCCAGAGGAAAATTTTAGATTTAGATACAGATTTTTTAGTTTTAAATTCAGCAATTTAATGATCAATTAAATGCAATTTAGTGCACTAAATAACCCAACCTACTTCCTGAGGATTCTGATGCTCAGCTTTTGTTGAGCATGTTAATTCCCGTAAATAAGATGTTTAAAGAGTACTGCGTGATGCAGTAAGAGCGTATGGACTGCTCTTGGGTTTGCCTTTCAGATGTTGCCCTGTTGGTAAAGGCTGTTGGATTAAAAAATTGAGTTACAGTCAACATTCTCCGAAAAAGATTACTAACATAAATCATAGATAAGATAATAAAGCACAGAGCTTTGTGCCGTGAAGATGCACGACGTTATCTAGCATCGTGGCCTAATAAACATGACTTTAAGTCGGGTCATTGCATTAATACAACAAATACAGAAATTACTGCACATATGAATATAGATGTCATTTTTTCATGTATTTTGTTGTTGTTATACTACCATTATATGCATGTGGAAAATACAATCACCGATTTCATTACAATGTAAATGATTACATGCCATGTATAGCTCTGCTTTTCATATTTAATGAGTGGTCACAGTGAGCTGAGCACACTGAGGAGAGCTCTACAATGTGTTCATTGTGACAGTGTCACAAAAAAACAGCTCAAGGGCAGCTGTTCATTAGTTTATTGACTGTTTGTTTATGAATACATAGCCTACTCTGCTGAAAGCCATATCTGTACTTAAAGCAATGCTGTGCATACCGTAAATACATGGATTCAAATTCACAATTGTTCTCTAAAAACTTAAGTGATGCACAGAACATCTCCTTCATAACACAAAAGCTCTGGTTTAATTAAATGTGTAGAAGAGGCCCTTTTAAAGCCCCTTGAAATTGAAGCAACCCTGCATGACGAATATGGGCCAGACTCTTGGGGTGTTCTTTGGGAGAAGATGTTGCCCTAGCTCAGCTGATTGGTCAGGTTCAGAAAGGGGAGGGAGGAAAGAGTGAGGCGGGAAGAAGAGTGTTCAGAAGAAGAAGACCAAGCTAACGAGCTGGTGACGGCCAGCAGCCTTTTTGTTGTTTTAGGCACCCTTTCAACCCTGTTATTAGCCTGCGTTCTAGGGTAATAAAGTCTGGTCTCCTTGTCGTTCAACTAGCTAGGCAGCCATGCAACGGAGCCGTGAGCGCTACAATTCATTTAAAATTATACTGTTTTTGCTGGGTATGAGTTGAGGTTTGAAACGTGTGCAATGTTATCACTGTGTTTGGACAAAGGTCTTTCAGCAGATAGCTCATAGCACAGTTTCTTTGCAGAGAATAAGATCAACATGCAGTGTAGAGTCTTGTATCAACTCCTACATCAGGCCAATGAAACCATTTTCCACACACCCGTGGCTGATTACCTTTATGCTTTCCCAAAGGCAATGTCCCAACCAGGGCTCAAACATAAAAATGCAGATTAAATAGCATAACCAATGTGGTATGTAAAAAAACACAAAGTGGTGTAGTACTTCCAACATGTATACAACATGCATATATTTAACAATTGTTATCCCCACAGCAATGTCCTGATGTTACTTTCTTGTGCATCTAACTACTAATTTAAATCGTGCGAGATTTCTTTTATGTAAATGTGATGCAAAAGGTGAAACATGATACAAGCAATATTTATACGTAAACATAGTGAGCATAGAGTTTAACAAACGCCTCTTTGATTAAGGTTTATTAAACGTATGCCTCACAAATGGAATCATTCGTGCAGATCTACTGTAATGGATTTAATGGAGTATATGTAGCTTTGCCCTGTGTAACTGATTATCTATGAGCATTATCAGAAATGATAATTCTTCATCTTATATTTCAACCATTAAATCTTGCTAAATGCTCAGTTACAGTTTTGTTGCAACTTTAGATGAATGAAATTGACTTGTAGAGGAAGGAAGTAATGTGTTAAGACACTCTAGCAAGGAGGGAAGAGAGGTGGCAGCTCATTGGAGACTAGAACAGCAATTCAGAGAAAAACCATATCCGCCCATGTGACCTCTGGTTTCCTTCTGTTTTAACGAGTGCCCCAGGACATGCTGTTCTCTGAATGACGCTTGTACGCTTCTGTTATGCAACAGATCTAGCAAAGAAAAATTGAGCCAAACGAGATTCATTCTGTTGCTAATGATTTGACTGAGGGGATTAAGGTCCACAACCCTAACTATTCTAATAGAAACAGAGAAAGAAGACACTTTTTTTTTACTTTGTGGATTTCTTTAATTGCGTTATTTACCTTTCATTTGACCTAAAACCATGCATGGTGGAATTGCATGATTCTGGAAGACTTCTTGACAGAGATTAAACATCTATATCTATCACATGTTATTTACATTTTAGCATACAAATAAACAAAGCATAGTCTATCACAAGAAAAGTGCTTTTATGTAGTGGAAGAATAAGACCATGCAAGGTGAAGAGGATTTACAAAAAGCAAAGAAAACTTTGTGCTTAATGTGCTATACTGTACATACTATATATCTCAAATAAAAAACAAACAAACATATAAAAACAAAACTCATAGCATATTTCATCCACAGTGAACCGTGTCTTTCTAGCTTCATTGTGATAGACTATCTATCATGATAAGTTCAAATCTCTTAAATATTGTACTCTAAATAGTACTACTGAGAAAGTGCAACCACAGAGGTGGCACATTGCTGACATTCGTTCAAAGTGAAACATTGAAAATTGAACAGATTGGATTTGTACATATACAAGCATTTCTCTAGCACAGTGCTGCTCAGTGGGCAGAGCCTCAAAAACACAGTTTCTCTGTAAATCCAACTAAAGAACAGTGAAAAGGGAAGAAATGGGGGAGGAAGTAGCTGCTATAATGAAGCCAAGCTCTCTTGCTATCAAAAGAAAACATATTCCAGCAATATTAAGTTATGTAAGTCTGTCTGGTCAGGATCATGAACGCCGTGTCTCTGAACAAGTGAAGAATAAAGAAGCTTGCTGGGTTTTAAGTTGGCATTTGAAAACAGAGTCTTTGGCTTTGGCCACTGATATTTACTTCCAATGAATGTATATCTAAAATCCAATCTGTGAATCACTTTTAAAGTCAATCAAACATAAGACTCCTTGGCGTAAGAAAATTCCTCAAACACAGGCTGGCTACATCTGCGGGACACAGCCTCATGATGACCTGCAGACACGGACTCGGACATGGCTCTCTGGCGGAAAGGCTGCCGCTGCTGGACATCGTCTCTGTACTGATTGACAGAACAGGTAGTTGGGAAGTCATAGTTTACAGAGGATGGACGGGACCTTCTCTCCAGCACTATGGCATCGTATACAGTCATTGATCCATACTGTGGAGGAAGGCCCGTGTTCTGCACTGCCTGCTCGTATGATGGAGGCCTTGCTGGAAGCTTTCTGTCCACCTGCTTAAACACTTCAATGGCTGACAAAGGCCGGGGTTTGTGTATAAGCTCAGCTGGTGGGTCCGCTTCACTCTGAGAGTCCTCCTGAAGGGTTCCACAAGGGAAGGAGTTTTCCTTCTGAGAGTCTTTCTTCATGCTACTCCTGCTGAAGGGACCTAAGCTCCTGGTCCGCATTAGGACTTTAGTGGCAACTCTCACGGACTGTGAACGCCTCTTCTCATCTGAAATCAGTCTGGGGATGTCCTGCTGAGGCTTTGCTGCCATTGAAGGCTGAGTGGGGGTGTTTGCTCTTCTGAGGCAGGGTGGCGACCCCATGGGGGAGCTGGTGAAGACAGAGCTTTCAGACTGATTAGAGGCAGCGCTCTCAAGGGAAGAGCATGAGCAGTTACCTGCCATGTAGGGCAGAGGATCCATGTTGGAGCTGCTGCCAAGTTTTGGAAAAGATACTGGCCTTGCTCCACATCGTACTCTGAGCAAGAAGGAGTCGTCCGAGATCTGCTTTTTCAGAGGCTGTTCCTCAAAGTCCTTGCTCTCCATGGAGCAGTCGTCGTGGCTCCTGGAATGGCTACACAGGCTCTCAAGATTAGCTGACAGGAGGATGATGGGCTCAGAGCAGCGGCGGGTGACTGCTGGCTTTGTGTCGAACATCGTATCAGCTGACCAGGAGGAGGTGGTGAAGCTGGGACTGAGAGAGGAAGATGAGCCACTCTCTAAATGGGTGGAGCTGGTACTCTCTCCTGCCTCTCCATATCCATCCGGGTCGGTGCTGTCATACGCAGAGTCATGATGCTGAGAGGACAGTGAGTCTGCAGAGTCGGAAAAAGGAAGACATGATAAGGATCTTTAATTATATATATTTAATTTCATATTGATATTATATATTTGTTTTCATTTTCTCAGTTTGTGCAGATACTAATTGAATTTAATTTGAGTTTAGGACTGTATGAAAGTGATTAGGGAAAAGGCTTGGTCAAAAAATAAAACGGATTATGTTTTTATTTATATTATTATTTTCTCAAGGGAGCATGGTTTGAAATTTTTGGCAGAGCCAGGAAGGGTATTCCTAAATTTTACAATAGTTATTTTCCTTTTCTCAGTTTGTGCAGATACCAATCAAATTTAACTTTCATTTCATTTCCCAAGATTTATATTTTAATGCATCTGTTTCTTGCACGACTTATTGTACTTGTAAGATTTTTGTGGGTGTCTGGGATCATAAAGGACAACAATCATATCTCTGTAAAAGGGCTTTATCATCTAGTTGCTAGTAGAAGCAATATCTAAGCTTTGATAAAACAGGGATTGTTTTGATGGGTAAATGTACCTGCATCAGTATCCAGCAGATTGGGGATATTCTCTCCAAGTATCTCACAATGCTCGATCAGGAACTGAGTTAGCTCTGTGACCTGCAACAAATCAGAAAAAGAAACACAATAAGTAAAATGAACAACAATATCTGAAAATTAGATAAAGAATTCAGAAAATCAAAGCTGAAGTTTAGAAAAAATACAGTCCAGACCCAGTGCTTTATTCAGTCAATATAGCGTTTTTTTTTTCAGAACTAAACAAACAGCAAACAAAAGTCTGTGCAAGTGTAATCTTACTCCTGAAACCTTTTGAGGTTTTCTGCACTGGGAAACCACAAAGCTTCAAAACACCAAAAGTGAGAAAGTATATTCATCTCTCTACCTTCTTCATCTGTTCCTTCTGTTCATCCAGGGGGGTGCCATCCAGCTGCAGCAGCGTGGGGGCAATACACACCGCAAGGTTGGAGGCGTCCATCTTGTTGGTGTCAGCGCTCTCGAGGATGTGATGGAGGACGCAGACTAGATGCTGAAGGAGGAGTTTGTTGGGTCCAGGGAGGTCCTCTACCACCCTGTCGGCGGGTAGCAAAAGGGGGAAGGGAGAGAAAAAAAAGAGAAGAGGAAGAAGACATTAGCTTGGCGCTCTTTTTTTTTTTATTTAAAGTTTCTTCCTTCTTTTAAACTGACAGACTAAAAAAGAGAAGTGGTTTGTGTTCAGCCTACAGACGGAGGACATTAGGAATGTTCTGCAAAACTACACTCAAAATCCCCATCAGTTTACTTTCGACCACATAAGCAGTAAATACCAACAGATTTCTTTTTATATATAAATGTCACATATGAAAATACATGTTGAGTGTCACAGTCCCAGGCAAATGGCACATTCTCAACGTATTGGCAGGTATTGATTGCTTACTTTTTGATTTCCAGAGCTCTCTGCTGGGTGTCTTCATTGTTCAGAGCAGCCATCCACTTGTCATAAAGTTCAGACACCAGCAAGCTGCCAGGAAGTTCCTTCAGAAAACTCTGCAACAAACAAGACAGGGACAGTAATAAGACACAGTACTTCCAAAAAGAACGGATCTAGTGTGAGATTCTAACTAAACTGGTGCTTGTATTTAAGATTAGATGAGGCTGAGATCAAAAATACCTTAAAGGTATGCTGACTTAGTTATATGTAGTTTATTATGTTATTTCAGATTCAATATCGTCTTGTAGTTGTTGTGGAACAGTGGTGGAAAGTATCTAAGTGCTGTACTTAAGTGCTATATGAGGTACTTTATGTGAGTATTTCCATCATAAGCTGCCATATACTTGTACTCCACTACATTTCAGAGACAAATATTGTACATAATACTATACTTTTGATGCTTATACTTATGTTCCTTACTTGATTTGAATGCAGGACCTTTACTTGTATCAGGATATTTCTACACTGCGTTACTTTTTACTCAAGTAAAAGATTGAGTATGTCTCCCACCACTTTGGTAGTAGAAGTAGTTGAAGTATGGTAGTTGTAACAGCACCTGCTGTAGTTGTGGTTGTGGTGGTTATGGTCACATGGTCGTAAGTATCATCAGGTTAAATAGTAGTTAAATTAATGCTACTGGTGCAGCAGGTATTGTAGCAGTAGTGGTTATGTACAGAAGTACTTTTTAATTGTGGTATGACATAAAACGGGAAGAGGATGGGAACGTACTTTGAGCAGCCCAACAAGCAGGACGACCGGCTGGCCCTCCAGGTCCACCTCCCGGCCGCTGTCGAGTTGCTCTTTGATGTCCCGCATGTTCTTGTTGTTGCACGGTTTGCGAAACACTCCCTCGGTGGACGGCCCTCTCTTCCTCAGCAACAGCAGCACCAGCTGGTGAAAGGACGGAGATGGAGAAGAGGTGAGAGGTGAGACTTTCATAGTGAAAAACAAGCTTTATGTGTGTGTGTGTGTGTGTGTGTGTGTGTGTGTGTGTGTGTGTGGGTGGGGGGGATCCACACTGCCACAGAGAACTCAGTCAAGACGTCTTTAAACAAAGACCCCCGAGGTTTAGCATAGGAACATGTTGTATTATGTGTGTGTGCTAAGTATGTGGCTTGATGGTGTTTTTGCCTCCAACGTCGCCTTCCAGGCAGCTCCCCCCAAACATAACCATTGCTGCGCTGCGTGGAAGGAGATATCAGGGGCAAAAAACACCACAAAGCCACCTACTTAGCATCAAACACCAAGTTTTCAACTTACAAGTTTAAACAGATTAGTTCTTCGTCTTATGAGAAACTCTAATGGCAAGAGTGATGAGATCTGACTTAAGGTAGAAAGTCAACTTACTGAGACTGGTTTGGGAAGGGAGCTTTCGTCGGGGCATATCTTGCTGAGGGTCTGTCCAAACAGCCGAGGCTTGGGGTCGGTCTCTGACCGGCATGCTTTGTTGATGAGACTATGGCCCTTTCTGAGCCTCCTCACCAGGTTCCATCTGGTTTCTGATGGGAGAAGAAACATTTTATTCAAGAGTTTATATTATACTTACAGACTGAAACATTTTATCAACAATTTCCAATCCGCAACAAAACCAGATGTGCACGATTTGAAGCCGGAGGGCCAATGTCTCAAAAACACTCAGTTTTCTTCACTTGCTCATTTTTATCAGTTGTTAGATTTCCTTTTTCTATCTATGTGGTTGTTCTCTGTGGTGTCATCTCTACACATGACACAATTAACGAGCCCCTCCCTAAAACAAAATTTCAAACTCACCAGTGTCATGCTTGTCCTCCTTGTTATTCAACTGCTTTGACACAGCAGAGGTCTTTGCGTCGCCCTGGCAACAAAATAAAGAAAAAGTAGTGTGATGATGAGTATGCAAGAGGAACATATGCATGCAAGCGGACGCGGGAGTGGGGGGGGGGGGGCTGCAGTGCACATCACACTCGCCATTTATGCCTCCTACTAACACGTGAATGAGTTAGAGTGAAATTATCGCACGACAAAAAACAAGTCAATCTTTTATATTTGCTTGTAAATTGTGATACGGCTGTAGTTTTCACAGCTACAGCAAATGCATTTCAAAAGATATGTAAATCTATGAGCCCCACACACAGGTAATGTAGCCTCCTTTCGACATAATTGGAAAGGCAAAAATTGTCTTTCACAAACAGTGGAGTGAAAAGGATTGTTTTTTACTTACATCAAGGGAAAACTCAATGAATTGTTCCATGCCACCTCCTGTTAGAGTTTTAGTCTAAAAGACAAAGAGAAAGATAATTTAGAGAAAGCAATTTAAAAAACATTTTGGCTTCTAGTGAACATGGCAGAGTGGGCAGTTACAGACTTACCGTGACGCTGCCACTCAAAACCTTCATTAGGACGTCTGGAGGGGAACAAGCACAACCTCCTCTCGCTTTTGCTTCTTTAATTTTTCTGTGAGGAGGAAAAGATTTTAATGAATGTATTTGTCTTCAAACTCTTTGCACCCCATGCCTGAGTATTAACACTTTTAAGTTTGCATTTTGATTTTACACAACCACACACGTTTGTTATTTGACATTTTTGTAAATCAAGTGGATTGATATAATGCTGTTACGTACTTCCATGTCTATTTACTTGTAAGTGACAAATTGAACACAGTTCTTAATTATTTAAAGATGTTATGTTGCTGTAATCGTCTAAATTATTGATTATTAAACCATTATGTTTCTAAATTCAAATGAAACTGACTGATACAGAGAATTATGTTTATCTAGCTCGTAATTGTGTACTGCCTGCAGCAATACTACGTTGTCAACATCAATCGAAATGGCTTTACAATGTAGCTCGAGCATTGTCCAACTCTTAAGATAATAAGAATTGAAAGGATATTTTCTTGCTAACAAATAGATTGTTATTTGCCTAATCAGAGAATAATGTTGTTTCTTACCTGTGAAGAGTATCTAACCAGTGTTCTTTCACCTCAGGTGAGCTGTGGGCACAACAACAGCATGGTATGAGTTACTAATCCACAGAGAGACTCAAACAGGCGAGCAGAGACAGTGGGAGGTATGAGACAAAGTGCGCACCCACGACCTCTTTTAACAACTCCGGTGGAAACTGTAACTCAGTCATGGGAACAGGAAGCAGCGTCACGGCGGCTCCCACCAGACACCTTCCACTTCCTCCTATGAACTAGGTTGATGCGGCTGGTGTCCACCAGTGGAAACATGACGACAAAACAGATACGCGTGCCTACATGTGCACCTGAAGGGCTTCACCTTTTGACAACCTGATATTCACTGTGTTCTCATTAATGCCAGGCAGTATTATATGGCTGTGTGAACATTGAACAAGTGTCAACAAGTGAGCACAGCACATGGTTTCTTGCCCATGATCCTCTCCATATGAGCCAGAAGGAAACTTTCACACACTGAATCATTACCAAAGACAAACTATCATTTTCAGAAAGCAATTGGCATCTTGTTTTCAAACAAAACAACTCAAATCTCACCGGGGGATTTATCAACTTCTTGGAATACACGGTGAGTCAAAATCAAACAGCTTCATGGTGTTATTAATTACTTTGCGAGAAATGTGGGAGTCAATGAACAACCCAAGTGACTGCCACGTGTCTCCACTGGTCCCCTTAAGTGCTTTTGATGAGACTGATGACTTGACATTTACTGGGAAGATACATTTCATTCCTTTTAGTTGATTACACTGTCTAGAGCAAAAGAATTAGACAGAGTCACTCCTGCAATTCATTATTATTGTAAAGGCCAACATTTCTAATAAAGTCAGCTGATGTTCCCACTTCCTATTTAGCAACCTCTTGTCTTGTGACACTACAGGAATAACTTTCTTTTTGCCACTTCACTGTTTTCATGAAAGCCACGGATCATCTGACCATTTACTACAATGTGTGAATATTCCAGTAATAGCCCCAGATTTTATGTATATAATTATTGATGGAAAATGGACAAATACGTCCAATAAGAAACAGGAAGCCTGTGTTTGTGTGTTTGTGGGCTGCTGGTCTATTGTATGTAAAAACCAGTTTGACTTCAAGAGATTTAAAGGCACTTTTCAAATATGTACATGCATATATGTATATATAGGCACATTCATGATGCATTTTCCAGAAAAAAAAAGATTTAAACCATGAATCGTCACCAATACAAAAAAAAGATTGCTTTTTTTTTGGCCAACCCATCTAGCTCTACCTGCATTACGTGCCCAAAATGTCACATTATACCTTTTAAGAGAAATCTTCTACTGATCAGAGGTTAATTTAGATCAGGGAGTAACGGATTCCAGTTAAGAGCAGGATTAGGATGTAGGAAGAAGGATAACGATAAACTAAATAAGCAGGATCATGCTTGTGCATGTGTATTTAGGCACGTAAGCAAACGCTCTGCTGTTTGTATGTGAGTCATCTGCTACGTGTCCACTCACCGAAAACCAACCAAACAAAAACAGAGATCCCAGGCTAAGACGAGGGTCACCCTGAGATCAATATCCCCCGTCGTTGCCTCCTCTTCCTCCGGTTCGTCTTCAAACCCGTAAAACCAGATGTCCTCGAGGCTCACCCTGTGCTTCAGACGATAGCTGGCAGTCGACCTGTTTAAACAGGAGCAGAGGGAAAGGCGATTGACATCTAAAAAGTTCTGTTTCCATTCCTTATTTTTGAAGATTAAAATGCAGGTTTCAGTTCCTAAATTCATGCCATCTTTCCCTTCTACAGATTTTGGATAGAAGGTGTTTCTTCTCACAAGCAACAGGTCTTCTTTTTTTAAGAAAACGGAGCTGAGAAATAAACAGACATAAATGTGATATTTATCAAGGAGGAGCTCCTTTTGAAAACTGCAGCTTCAAACAATCAAATGTATAGTAGTCATCTCTACAGTCTCAATAAGTCCCTCTTCCACTTGAATAATAAAATTTAAAGAAAGGCTGAGATAAAAAACACACACTGTAAACCTTTTATGTACACTGTTGCCTTTGATAGACTCATTTTCCCTACTACCTTTGCTATATTCTATTTTATAATACTAACTATTCCTACTGCCCCTAGTTTTCCAAATCAATTGCTATGTGATTAACATTAGCAAAACAGCACATGTAGCCTAATAAATAAAGGTCTTAGGGCCATTCTACAAGAAGGCCACAAGATTGGGTATGACCCACACCGAGTCATGAATGTAGTTAGCTCAGCACAACAGTTCAAAAATAAACCTACCAACAACTTCTGTTTGTTTTATGAATAGTTTCACATTTTGAAAAATAAAATGATTCACTTCATTGCAGACTCAAAGACTTCAACACCACTTTCATGTCATTAGAATGGAGCCATTAACCAGGAGGTGTTTAGTTTATCTTAGTTTATCTTAAAACCTAACCCGGATTTTACAATTCTGTTGGTTTACAGAATGAAAGAAGTTAAGCTAAGTGTCCACTGGCTGGAGCTTCATATGTCATACGAGAAGGGTATCAATCTTGTCATCTAACTCTCTTTCTCAAAGAAAATGAAAGTGTATTTCCCAAACGATTGAACTATTCTTTTAAGGCAGTTATGGTGCTTATTAAAACAATTTCTCCTTGAAACTGTCGCAAACCAACAGGGGTTTTATGTGGCCTCTGAAGGTTTGTTTGATAATCCAGCCTTGTGAAAAACTATATAAAATGACATAATTAAGGTTAATTTTTTTCAGACTTTAGAAAGCTCCATCGAGAGCCACATTGGACCTATGTTTTCAAATGTGGGCTGGTAAGCTTCTCAACAAAACAAAATAAACGCTAAATAGTACAGTAGAAGTAATGAATGGTCATATAAAAAAGTGTGTTTACTCTATCGTACTGTAGTCCCATTGTGCGTACTGGAACAGTGGGCAGGTTGTGGTACACAGATGAGTGTGCTCTTCCTCCCACTCAAGAGCTATAAAACTTCCACCAGTTTTGACAAAGAGCTCTAATCTGACTAAGATGAGCGCAACTTAATGCTTGTTTATTATTAGATAGATTTTAAATGATTTTAGATTTTGTCATTTGCGAGACAAATGAAGCCGCATTTAGAAGTGAAATTAGCCTTTACCTCACACACTTGGTTTTAAAGGCAACAGAACATATTTATCAAATTATCACTGTTATTATTACTTTTTGGGGGGGGGGGG
>NC_048424.1:7340480-7396254 GCF_013103735.1 Etheostoma cragini
TATATATATATATATATATATACAGTATATATATATGTGTATATATTTAGACTTCTTACTTGAGTTTAGCAAAGACAATGGCATTGCTAAAGAGGAACAGGTGTCTCTCCTTGGTCTTCGAGCCCTCTGTGACCTGAACACGTTCGTCCAGCAGCAGCTCTCCGTTCTCACTGGTGAGGCCAAGGACAAATGGACTCTGCTCCATAGAGGCCCAGCAGGAAGCCTCCTCCCTGAGAGAAATAAATAGTAACTAAGTAACTAATAATCTCTTGGCTATAGCTTGATATTTATCATAGGAATAAGATAGGTTTGAATCTCAACAACTCTCTGCAACAAAGGGAAATTAATGCTCAACCTTAATTTTTGTCTGTCTATATATGGGAAGAACAAGGAGGTAACAATGGTATAACAATGTTTCACACACCAGCTGTCTTTTCACATGAATATAGACCACTTCTGGGGATTTTCTTTGCAATGTTTAATATTTAACACATTGTATAAATTTCGCCTGAGCACTTTATGAAAGCAGATGTTTAAGAACTGAATTGGTATTCATGAAACTGCCTTGAACAGTAGCTGCCATCAGAATGTGTTACTATGTTCCCAGATGTTATAATTCATAACTAGAGCCAACAGAGCTGTCTCGATTTATGAATGTCTCTGTAACCCCTATTAAATAAAGCACTGTCCTCTGTCGACCCCTCATTACGTGTCTATATTCTATAAATTGCACGTTTTTGACTCTAAATTCCAGATTGTCTCATTTGAATGTTAAATGTTTGCCATGCAAGCAGGTAAAATGATCAACAAAGAGACTGACCACCAGATTGTGACTCACTGGTCTAGAGCAATGGTTTCTAACCTAAGGGTCGGGACAACAAACAATGGATTATTTTCTTCTCCTGACCCATTTTAATGGGATAGGATGGAATCTGTAAATATATATATATATATATATATATATATATAAAAAAAGAGAAAGCGTCTGACTGGAACCAACAACCTCTGGGATTGTAGTCCACTTCTCCAACCTCTGGGATACTTACCACCAAATTAGCTATTATTTCTACCAGCTCAAGAGACGCAATCTTAATAGATGCAAGTTTTCATTTTTAACACCCGTTCACATAAATCTACATAACTTTCCACATAACAGAAAATAGAAAACAAACAGTGACACCAGCTGCGGGTCTCGATTTTGTTAGGGGAAATACCTTTTATCTCACATGACATTTCATACAAGTGTATACCACCTAACAAAATTATTTGATATCTAACAATAAAATAATCTGTAAAAAACAAAAAGTCAATCCAGATGTGCAGCACTGTTATGTCTGCTGTGTAGACTGTGTCAAGGCATACATAAGAAGTAAGAGTTGTTTATGCCAATGATTGTGAAACGTTTTTGGTCGTGGCTCTTCCTACTGACTCTGGGCTCAGGGCAGAAATTTAAATTGTTGCAGCAGAGGTACTTTCCCTGTCACCCTTCTGGCCTACTGAAGATGACACATAAAATACCAGCAACTAAAACAAAACTGATGGTTGCATGTGAATGCAACAACAACAAAACAAAATGTAAAATATATATAATATATGCAATTTTATAAAAGCACTTAAATATGAACCTCAACATTTATTACCCATTAAATTAATAGTTTAACATTTTGGGATAAATACTTTAACGCCCATTAAATATGACGCTACAGCAGGACACGGTCACTGTAAGCTTAATTTACCGGCTAGCCTTGTGTTGGTAGTCCAACAGGGACTACCAAACAACTATTTTGTTTTTGGTAACAAAAAGTGTAAAAACAATGAGGGTTAGGGGTTTATGAGTCTGACACATAACTTCATGCAAAACAACTTTAAAAAAACAAAAAGAAACATTTTTACAATTTTTGTGAGACAAAGCAAGGCTAGCTGCTTTAGGCTAACGTTGACCATCTCCTGGCCGTAGTTTAACATTTAACAGACAGCTATGAGAGTAGTATCTTCTCATCATAATCAGTCTTAAATAGTTTTTTTTTAGTTTTCTCTGCACTAAATCCATGATATAAACCATTGTAATATATAGTTATTGTTAAATATTTGTAATAATTGTATTATTTCAGAGTTTGTGTACTTTGTGGAGCCTCAGTGTTCCTATGTAGACTAAGCATTGAATGTAAATGGCCGTAATTAAATTGATGGCACTCATTCTTAAACGTCTGATGATATTATGTAATATTCATGGTGTTTGGTTAAATGTTGTGTTCTGTTTTTATGTGAAACAGTGCACATCTTGGGACACAAGACAATTGTACCAAAAGAGAAAGATGTTAGGCTTGTACTCAGCTATGTAATCATAAATACCAACCGAAAAGTAGCAAGACACGCATGCTTTGCAAAAATTAAAAGGCCTTTAATGGACGGGCTTAGCGCCCATGCTTTTCAACTCACACTCAACTTCTTCAGGGCATCCAAAACAAGTGACTGCTCACAGATATACCAAGGCTGGTGTCAACTGCCAGGAAATTAAGATAGCACTGGATAATTATCTATCTATCTCTATCTATCTATCTATCTGTTAGAAATTTCAGTGGCCTTTCTACTGCTTTGAGAGAGTCCGGATTACATCCATTGTGCTGTTTATAATGCTTATGGGGTCCATACAATATCCTACACACGTTGTATACTAGAACCTACAATGCCCATGTGGCTATTTCTACATATGGGAGGACAAAAAGACAGATCAATAGACTTTTATATTGTCTTTTACCAAGAAAATCTGTTGCGACCGTCAGTACAAAGCCTCACAAATATGAAGATATATAAATACATTGCACACCACAACACCACACTTTTGGAGAATTGCTGAGCAGAAATACCCTATGCCATCCACACAAAAACACAAATGACTACATGGCCAAGCATTAAAACAGCACAATGGATGTAATCTAAACTCACACATGAAGTAGTTCCAACTAAACTTTGGGCAACCAGATGATTTAAAATAAAATTATGTAATTGCACTTGCATCTTGCACTTACATGTGACATTTTGTTATGGCTTATTTACAGCTAAAGTTCTTTGTTTTTTGTAATTCTCGCTGTTCTGAGCTTCTACCACAACGGTTGAATGCACTTATTGGAAGTTGCTTTGAATCAAAGCTTCAACTGAATGAAATGCAATTTAATACATTAAAGAAACTGCTTCAAATAAAAACATATACAACCTATATTTTCTATTTTAATATTGGTATTTTTTAAATGGAATGAGTAAAATAGTTGTTGAAGAGCCAATGTTTTTGATTACTTTTGAGGGACTTGCTAGCATCAAAGATGTTGATAGCTGTTAGAATTGACCTAATTATTTACACACCCCCTTTATTGACCGCACCTGTGTCAGTGCTACCTTGATTACATAGCAGCTGACACCAGCAGTGGTGCATTTGGGAACAGTCACTTGTTTTTACACTCCATGAAGAAGATCGTAAGTTGAAGTGCATTTAAGAAAGTCTTTTATTTTTAATTTTGCAAAGCCGTGTGAATTTGTATTTTTTGGTTAAGACTTATTAAACACAAAGTTGAGTCTAAACAGTCTTTTTTTTGATCTCATGATATGTCCTTGGATCCCCAAAACACCAGTTTTTTTATCCCTGCATTCGTGAAGTAGCACTCCTCAGCCAATCTACTGGCATTTGCTCTCTTTAGAGTTCAGAAAATATTCTGATACTAAAATAAAATCCACTTAAATGTCTAACTAAATACGTATGCCTACTTATCTGCAGCATGTATTATTATTTTTTACTGTGACACAATCTACGTCAATGGCAGTCCCACTACAGTGAAACTACCACCTACAAAGTTCCCCACCTCAAGGAAATGGACAGTGTGTGTCTGAGTGCTGAAGGGGTGGAGGTGTTGAGAGTGGGATGTGTCTGACATTTCTCTTATTCACTTTGATAGAATCGCCCCCTGGATGCTCTGGTGGTCTTTGTGTGAATTAGAAGAGCAGCTAAAAGGTTAAAGAGTTAAATGTCAGATGTAAAAGAGGGGGGGATGAATGCCCGCGAGATAAGAATCTGACTGCACCCAACACCAAACAGACTGTAGGAGTGTTATGACATCACAAAGCCAAAAAAGCAACCCAAACAAAGTTTGTCTGTTGGTAAAGAGCCTAAAAGCGAGGTCTTTAAATCATACAGGGGTTTCTTGATCAGACCACTTCAGGGCTTGGTACCTGTATCTTAGAACTACTGAGGTCATGAATCAAAAACCCCTCCGTCTCCATACTAACAACATGAAGTACAGAGAGATCTTACTTTTCATCATTTGGACTATCCAGCAATTATGATATCCAAGATGGAGATCTAAATGCAATTTTAAACCTTTCTCATCTTTTACTTTTTTATCTATTTGTTGCCCTATCCTCAAATGTTCTTATAATAAGTGTAAACAAAGGAATCAGCCATTCAAATGCAGATTAAATGGTTTCATTGTAAGTCTCCCAGGGTTCCAAAGCCCCAGATTCCCAGAGGACTTGACCTCAATGTTCTCAAAAGCCACCCCTAAAAATTTCAGATTTAATTTCAGGGTTTTCAATAACAGTTCACATATGATACTAAACCTTTTTAGTTAGTTTTCTTTCTACAACAAACAAACCAACAACAGCTCTCCCTCCAAATTTAAACTAGCTCTACAGTCAGACAAGGCATGAAACCCAGTTGTTTCATTTCACATCACAGTATGTGACATAGTATCTTTCATAAGTATCATCTTTCAATTTGATTAGTAACACGCCACGCCGTCATGGATTAAAATCCTGCAGCGCACGCATGGTCCCCCTGCTCAAGCCAGCGCATATCCAGGCCAGATGACCATCTGGATGATCTAGAGGAGGAATGGGAGAAGGTCATGTAGTCTGATGGGACAGAAATACTCCACTCGCCATGTTTGGAGGAAGAAGAAGGATGAGTACAACCCCAGGAACACCATCCAAACCGTGAAGCATGGAAGTGAGAACATTCTTTGGGGATTCTTTTTTGTAAAGGGGACAGGACGACTGCACCGTGTTGAGGGGAGGATGGATGGGGCCATGTATCAGGAGATGTTGACCAACAACCTCCTTCCCTCAATAAGAGCGTTGAAGATGGGTGAAGGCTGGGTCTTCCAGCATGACAACGACCCGAAACACACAGCCAGAGCAACTAAGGAGTGGCTCCGTAAGAAGCATCTCAAGGTCCTGGAGTGGCTTAGCCAGTCTCCAGACCTGAACCCAATAGAAAATCTTTGGAAGGAGCTGAAAGTCCGTACTGCCCAGCGAAAGCCCCAAAACTGTAGGATCTGGACTTCAGTCTTTATGGAGGAGTGGGTGCTGCTGCAGCGTTCGTGCAAATCTAGTCAAGAACTACAGGAAACGGAATCTCTGGAATTGCAAATAAAGGTTTCTGTACCAAAAATTAAGTTCTGTTTTTCTGATGTATCAAATACTTACGTCATGCAATAAACTGCAAATTAATTATTTAAAAATAAAAATTTGATTTTCTGGATTTTTGTTTTAGATACCATGTCTCACAGTTGAAGTTTACCAATGATAAAAAATTACAGACCTGTACATGCTTTGTAAGTAGGAAGTAGGAAAACCTGCAAAATCATCAGTATCAAATACTTGTTCTTTTGTACCTTTTGATACAATGCTACCAAAATTGCAGTACAGTTTGGAACTTCCCATGGGGGCCACGTGATGATTTTAAAAAACAGAACAAAAACATTTTCCAGTTAACTTTTTTTCTATACAGTGGGGCTCGAAGGTTTGGGACCCCCAGGTAAAAATGTGTATTAATGTGCATAAAGAAGCCAAGCAAAGATGGGAAAAATCTCCAAGGCATCAGATGACAGACTAGACATTCGTATAATATGTCACAAAAAGTCAAATTTTATTTCCATCATCTACACTTCTAAAATAACAGAAAACAAAAACATGGCGTCTGCAAAAGTTTGGGAACCCTGCAGAGTTAATACCTTGTACTGCCCCCCCCCCCCCCGTAACAGTTCTTGTAGCCAGCCAAGAGTCTTTCAATTCTTGTTTGAGGCATCTTCGCCCATTCTTCCTTACAAAAGTCTCCAATTTCTTTGAGATTTCTGGGCTTTATGTCAAGCACTGCTCTCTTAAGGTCTATCCATAGATTTTCAAATATTTTGAGGTCAGGAGATTGTTTGATTAGGCTATTGTTTGTTAGATTGCTTTTCTCACAATCCTGCAAGCTGTTCTGTCTGATATTTTTCTCGGTCTTCCAGCTCTTGCTTTAACTTCCATTGTTCCTGATGACTGCCATTTCTTAATTAAATGCCAAACAGAGGACATTGGCATCTGAAAACCCTTTGCTATCTTCTTACAGCCTTCTCCTGCTTTATGAGTGTCAACTATTTTCAGTTTCTGTTTTCTAGACAACAGCTTAGAAGAACCCAGGGTGCTGATTGTTGGGCCAAGGTCAGATGAGTCTGGGCATTTAAAACCTTGAGATTGACAACACCTGGTCTTTCCAGACGATGATTGAGAACAATCCATGACACTGTCACGTCTAGCTTTCTGAAGGGGGCGGTGCATGCTATAAACGCTGCAGGGTGCCCAAACTTATATAGACGCCATTTTTTAGTTTTCTGTTATTTTAAAAGTGTAAATCATGGAAATAAAATCTTACTTTTTGTGACATATTATACGAATGTCTCATCTGTCATTTGATGACTTTTGGAAAAAATTCCATCTTTTCTTGGCTTCATTATGCACATTAATACAAAGTTTTACCTGGGGTGCCTGAACATTCGAGCCCCAATGTGTATATGTGTGTATATATATATACATGCTCCATTATTTTACTGCTTTTTCTTGTGTAATACTTTCATGTTTCCAGGCTTATAAAATTATCCTTAAAATCACACAATCTAACATTCACACTGAGAATGACAACTTGTCCATTATGTTTCTGGAGATTTGAAATAGAAGGCAAATCATTATCACCCCTCCAGCCTGGTCATCAGAGTAGTTAGTAAGTGATGTAAGGCTGCGCTATGTGAATGTCGCTGTTTCAAAACCCCGCTCTGTAAATCCCCCACAGGGAGATCTGTTTGGGGGGGAATAGTGTGGGCTGTGTGGCCTGCAGGGCGATATCAAGGTGACATCATGACATCTCTTCAGCATGTGGTAGGAGCACAATGGGGGGCAGACATGAGGGTAAAACTTTATAATACCTATCAGTCAGTCATTTATAAGCCATGAATTCATAATTATTAACAAAACATACATGTTGGTTTAAATCATCTACAAATCTCAACTATATCATAGATAATCAAACAAATCATTAGTCAATAACTGATTGACGTTGATATATCTCTTTATATGGTATGACAAGTGCTCCTCTTTGATAATAAAAAAACAAACAGGAGATTTTAGCTTGTATTTCTATGTGCTGCCATCTGTAGGCCGTAAGGTTTTGACACTATGAGCCATAAGGTGTTTCCATTAACATTTTAAACTTGTATTTTGCCCACTATAGCTACATGTAAACAAAGTTGCTGGAATATTTTATATTCTCTCATTTCTTAGTTAACTGTCAGTTGGTGCAGCTGATCAGACACAGCTGATTGTGTCTAACCCTAACCCTAACCCTTGTCTGGTTGGTATTTTTGTTTGGAAATAGCTTTAAGCTGCTCATTTGTATAAGATGTTAAAAGACATGCCCAACAAATCATGCCAGGAAATTGTAGGATTTTTAATCTATTTCCCATTGAGCCAGGTTTGAGCAATTTACTGTCAAATACCTCATAGCCTGAGAAAAAAATGTTTAAACCAATGGTGTACACACCTGATAGGGGACCATGGCAGAGCCTTCCCAAAGACCAGTGACGGGGCAGAGCGCCTTCTCTGAGCCAAGTGTCTAAGGTGCTGTGAGAAAACAGAGGACTTGTTAGTAAAACAACATAGCTACATGTATCATTTTGGATTTATTTATAGGGGCTTTCTTTTGTTCATTTTATTGATAGGATATTCAATCATTGCACAATGCTTACGTACACCACTAAATGACATGGATACCACAACCATTTGCCGTTTGTCCATGCCCTCAGGATTCTAGATAGGTTCTTGAGTACATAACTAAACTAAATCTACCAAAGAGGCCCTTGCAAAGTTAGCAGTGTGACCATTACATAAACTTTGCACTGCATCATTGTGCAATCCTAGAAACAGTGAAGTAATGATGAGCAAAACACATTTTTGAGTTGAGGAGGGCTTAAAAGTGGCAGAAGTCTTCAGATGCAGTTTCAGTACAATTTGTATTTTTGTTGCCTAAGCTTAACTAATTTGTTTTCATTAATTATGTGTTGAAAACTGCTCCTGTTCTGTTAAATAGAATGGGCATATGATGCAAATTTCCACCACGATCATGTACGGTCACAGTGCTTAATGAAAGACCCCTCCTTAGGGTAAGGGTTCCTAACCTCTAATTCATCGTTTCATTTCCCCAGCACAAACAGTCTTCCATACACATGCCGACTTTGTTTGGTTGTGTGAATATCTTGTTGTGGCTGCTCTTGTGCTCCAATTGTTGGACAAACTGAAATATTTGGGTAAAGCAGAACTGAAGACAAAGAGAAAAACAGCAAAACAAAACAAACAAAAGCAGGAATACTTGACAAAGCATCTCTTTCTGGCCCCTTTCTCTGCAGCCGGTTCCATGCTGGCACACCAAGTCCACTCACTCATTATAAACCAGGACTAGCACACAAATGACTGAGGTGACCTGCCAGTTCAGGATGCACAAATGCTACACTGGGAGGCACAGTGTGGATCCTTTTAAACAGCACCTGTACTGTTGTTGTACACAACATGCTACCAAACAAATTCACATGACGGATTCAGGGAAGTCTTTTCTGTTGTCAACCTTTGGCTTATTGGAAACACAAATCAATGTGTTAACAGACTTGACAAAACACCAGGAAATCATGTGGCTATCAAAAGGCAGAAGGCTAACATGACCCTACCTTAAGAGGATTTGCGGCAATTTGACAACTTTGGGCTAGCCTGCCCCTACCAGACTCTGTCGTACATTTCATTAGTCCAGAGAGTCTGGCCACTCTCAGTAAACATGTGCTAACTTCCTTGAAGGTGGATACTCTGTTGAAGTTTAAAACTATTGGATCTGCCCAGAGCCACTCTAAATCTGCCATCACCAATCACTAATGTTTGGTCTTGACTTTGGCTTAGCCTCACTAACTTTAGCCTTAGCATCGCTAACGTTAGCTGTAGCTAACTCCTTCATCACTAACGGAGCAAGCCCTGTGGGGAGGAGGGCCACAACATCAAGGCCACCAACAAAACTTAGCAAAGATTGTTCTTGCTCAGGCTTTACATTTTTGAAAGAGGATGTGATTATGTTCACAGCCAGAAGACTTTTCTTGTCAGAAAAACACATACATGTGGGCCACTTTAGGTGTTTGAGGAATTAACCACTTGTCATTCTCTGGCAAGGAAAGACTCCAATTATAAACCAGGAAAAGCAGAATTTTCATTGACAGATATTCTTTTTTTCCCAAATAAATAAAGGACTAACTCTCTGGTCTGAGTTTACAGAGGCTGCATATTTGTTTGACAATGGTTTGAATCTGCACTCAGAGACCCTCCATAACTACCATCATTGAAAGCTCAGGGTTAAAAGCAACACCAAAAGCACTTCTATTCAAGAGTTTCATTGCCATCTGCCAATTCTTCAACTTTAACTCCAAATACTTTCAATGTCAACAACTGAACAGAATTCAACCTGGCCCCAGCCTTGTACAGCCAAATACAGTCAAGGAACATGGAGGAAGGAACATTATTTTCTTCATTAATATTCTGTCATACTCCATGGGTTGGTGAATTTTTCCTCTCCTTGACCATTTACTGACAATTTCTAACCCATTTTATGTAACACAGCCTTCAAACCTCTCCCTCATACACACAGCAACTACTAAACAACATGTACTGTGTGTTGATTTTTTCAACCTTTGCGTATTGGCTGGTGGATCAATACTTACAGGATGTAGAGAAGCTGCAGCATCATCATAGCTTCCTCTCCTCATTGTTGAAACTCCATAATCTGGAGAGTTCATGCTGGCGTCTTCGAGCAGAACCTCAAGCCCCCTGCTGCCGTGTACTGTTGGTAATCACTTGGTAGTTTTTGCTTTGTCTGTAGAGAAGAAGTAGTTTAAGGTTTCCGCTGTGAACGAGCCGGGGAGCGGCTGCAGAGTGGCGCCTCTGGTCCTGCAGAACAGATTCTTTTAACTGGTGCTAATGAGGGTTACAACAATGGAGGCCCGGCTGGCATACAGAATAGGAGAGGGGGGTTTTGTGCCTGACCTGCACCCACAGTGCCACTCTGATTTGAGCCACCATTACCCCCTACCCTACCCCGCTCCATCCCAGTCTGTCCTGTCCTGTTCCGCTCCAGTGGGGCAACTTCCTCCCATAATGAGATCGCCGTGCCACCCATCAGGGCATGCTGCCTTGTCCCCATTTCCAGGCTTAACGAGGTTGAAATGCCGTGACTGACAGTGCCTCTGAAAAACAGGGTCTGCAAGATTCCAAACACATAAACAAACACACACACACACACACACACACACACACAAACAGATGTACGACGATGAGTTTTTAAAGCTACTTTCAGGTTTAGCAGGCAAAAAAAATCCAAGAACAAGTAGGAAAGAGTTCAGCATTAAAACAAGCATTAAAAAAGACTTACAAATATAAAAATGTAATACTGATACACTCATCCCTTAATAATAAACCCTGGATACCAAATACTTTTAGTGTGACAATGTGTTGGTCTTTTTCTTGATTTTTCCAAAAACATAATGAATAAGCTTCCTATCTATCATTTAAATTTGCCAATTGGAGCTGCTGTCGTCAGCTACAAATCAAATACTAATGCTTATGTTTGAGTCACAGACAGACAAGTAACTACGTCTGTGAGAAATCCAAGGTCTCCATTCCACCTGACCTGCAACTATTTGGACTAAACATGCAATCTCTACAGATATTAGAACAAACAAACAGCACATGTGCCTTGTGTTATGAAGTGCTTTGAGTTGGCCCTGGAGGATCTATTTAATCTTGTTTAGATAAGTTAATGGTTTCCATCCAGTTGTCGAAAGCTCAGCACGGAGCCAGTTTTGAGTCAGTCACTTGTTTACATGACCGGTTTGATTTTGGCTTTATGGTGGCAGTGATGCCAACCTTTTCAATTATTGTTACTACTGCAATTTATGATTTCACATTTTCTTTAGATCAACGTTCAAAACAAGTTTCCATTTCATAGAGGCGAAAGTTTTTGGATTGGCAATAAAAACTGATTAAGATGCCTCAGACTAATGTCTTTGGTGGCCCTGAAAATGCAAAGAAATAGACCATAGCAAGCGACAATACGAAAACACATGGAAATAGACCATAGCAAGCAACAATAAGAAAACATACGCAAATAGACCACAACACGCAACAATAAGAAAACACACGCAACTAGACCACAACACACAACAATAAGAAAGATAAGAAAACACAAGTAAATAAACCACAACGGAAGTTTTAAGTGATGTTCTAGCCTACACGTGCCTCAACCATTGGCGTTCAATGTGTTCTTCAATTTTAAAAATTGTTGCCACTTTATTCATCACTAAATTAACTTCTGAGAAAATTTTAGGCAAGAAATGAACAAATTCAAACAAAAGAAGCTCCATAAAGGGATCGCCAGCTAGCGCCTCCCAGGACCACTAGCTTGTCTCTTGGACAGTCATGGTCATAGACCCGGCTGTAAGCTGATTGTCTTTCAGACCGGTCTCGTATTTAAGAGGCTTTTATTTCACCGTTGAAGGATCGTTCGTTTAAATATCACAACACATATCCATCATAAAATCAACAGGAACCTGTGGTTGACTGTCTTTTCAGAGTTAAACTACACAAACCACTGCAGGTTTAACAATCTAGCTGGCCCAGCCGTCACACACACACACACTAACACAGCCAAGCAGGCAGAGGCGGGTGAGAGAGAGATACCCAATTCTCATCGGCAGACTTGTTTAAATTATGACATAGGCTAGATTAAATTAGGTATTTAGTTTACACTTTGTTTTCTGATTAATTAGAAGTTGAGTTTTAGTCTGTATGACGAATGAACATGTTACCACTTTGTGAACAACGTTATGTAGATTAAAGGAGAGTGGTTTCTTATTGATGTGTGTTGTGGTCTATTTGTGTGCGTTTTCTTAATGTTGCGTGTTGTGGCCTATCAGGGCCACCGTAGATGTCTCTTGGTGAAGTTATCTCTTGGTCAGATTCAGCTTTTTCCTTCCAAATCGGAATATTTGAACACACTAACCAAAGCAAATAGAAATACCTTTTTTCAGCATTTTGAAACACAGTTGAGCATGCGTCACCACAATCTAATCCTGTTATAACCGTGTTCATAGAAAGAAATGCAATTAAATCTTGTTGCTGATGGAGAAAACACTCATCAATGCAGCCTGTTGTCAAGAGGTTACATAATGTTACGCCCAATCTAGGGGCGCCTAGGACGCAACATGAACAAGAAGAAAGGCCCATATTCCCCGTCACCCAAGTAGCCACAAAACTTGTTTTGTTGTCACAATGTATTTATTTGACATTAAATATAACTTATGATAAAGCTTCAGGGTGGCCTACCACAAAATAACAAACAAAACAACACTGTCTAGAAAGTAAGATATTAACCCAAACTGCCAAAATATGGCCAAAAGAATAACAATGACTTACCTCCCTAGCTGAGAAAACAGGAGAAAAACTAAAGTAACACACCTGGAGGTCCACCCTTACAATTGAAAACGGAAAAGTACTTATCTTACACAACAACTGAACAAAGGCAACGTGTGGCTGGTTGGGAGGGGAGGAGAGGAGAGGAGAGGAGAGGAGAGGAGAGGAGAGGAGAGGAGAGGAGAGGAGAGGAGGAGAAGAAGAATGCCTGCTACAACACTGTAGCACATACACGGCGCTGGGCTAATGGACAATGCATACTGTTGCTCTGAAAAAAGCAAGATCTACAACTGACAACTTACCAGTACACATAGACTTTTAATCCATTGTAATGATCACAAATATGAATATAGCTTGATGATATATTAAATCGAGGAGAGGGCAGTTATCACCACTTAGATATATGTTAAACTATTACAGTCCTGATGGAGTTTGCTCTTTACTCATATTACCGCCACACTGGACTACAAGGAGCTCATGAATCAGTCAGAGTGGCATTAAATGAATCGGTTTCCCATTAACATGTATTAAGCTGTTAAATCACTCAGATTGAGCATTAAAAAATGAGATAAAAGTGATTCTGGTCTGTGAGGGAATTTTAATTTCTTTCCATTTAAGCAGCTGTTGAATCACCAGTGGTTGAGACCGCGGACTGAATAGAAATGAGAGAATATATGAATGTTGAACAGTTTATCAATCGCAGTTCAAATGATTGATATCATTCATCAATGTATTTACTTATTTTCTGTGTATATCTTTTTGGATGGATGATTTTATGATGGACTTTCAATTTCTGTGCTTTAAAGAAACATTTTTTTATATTTTACATATCAAATATAATTTCAATGTCCCAAAGGAAATCTGAGTGATAGAAAAATTATGTTTTAAGGGTTACAGAGAGAGAGAAAACACTACAAGGACAAATTCACTGATCAACTTTCTCTCAATATCTGAGTTGGAAAAAAGACAGTTACAACAGACTTAGTGGCCAAATACCTGTTTAAAATGATGACAAATATTGTCCATATACCTTCCGCTATTTATTCATTTTTTGGGGGGAGGGGCTTTTTAGGCCTTTATTAGGACAGGACAGCTTAGACATGAAAGGGGATAGAGAAAGGAATGAAATGGAGCAAACTGCAGCTACAGTAAAGTCAGGTTCAAACAACAGAAGAATCACACATTGTTGACATATTTCAGTCGGGCCCAAAGTAACAGATTCATAGAGCCACACTGCAAGTATTATTAAAAACACACTATGACATTAACAATGTCTCTGTTCCATTTAGCTGTGTCAGTGATCCAACTACAGAGCCCAACAACTGGTAAATGGACTGTATTTATAGCACTTTTCTAATGTAATGGTTCCTGGACTGTGTTAAAGCACTTTGAGTGCAAAGTGTTTTAACACAGTTCAGGAACCATTCACACACGGTACGGATTATCATTTACACCCATTTACACTCTGATGGCACAGCATCAGGATGGATTCAGGGTTCAAAATCTTGCCCAAGGACACTTCAACATGAATCTGCAGGGCCATGGACTTTAACTACCAACTGTCCTATTGGGAGGCGTCCGCTCTTACCACCTGAGCCACAGCGGCCCCAAGTATACCTTCGTGGAATTCAGCCAATATCAACATTTTCAACTTCTGGATTTGGCGAATAAAAAAAGAAATACATGATTGACTTTTTGTGTCCCCTCTGCTTTAAAGTGCCAAGAACTACCAAGTTGACAAATACTTCGAAATCATAATACAAAAACATGTAACACAGATCATATTTGCATGCACCATATAATTATATCAATTACAGGTAACCTGTGATCGTTTACATGTCAGTATTCATCACTGAATACAGCACTGAAATGATAATTTGAACTTGAGTTCTGCTGCTACTCAAGGAGAGTATAGAGGATCTATCAAAGAATTTAACAGAACGCAGGCTGTTAAAGGAGAACTCCAGTCAACTTCAACACGTAGCTCTGTTTGTAAATTTGGAGTGCTGTCAGTAGCAAGAAAAAATAAACTGATCAGCGCTGCCTACACAGTGTTATCACCCTGCTAGAGTTAGCATCCAACAGGTTTAAACGGGGCAAGTTTTAAACATGGGTTTAGCCTTTAAACATGTTCAAAATGTCATCCCTACCAATGTGAAGTGATTCCTTCCGAGTTACCAAAGTGAATCTGACTACAGTGGATGTGACAGGCATTACATTTGTTAATCCATACCTCTGTTTACTTCCTGTTTTCCGGTGAAGTCCACACTAGTTGATTGTTGAATTTATACAATCCAATATTACAAAATGTATTTTTTCCACAAAAAACAATGTGCCGTTGTCATGTCCTTAGCAGTGTTGGGCAAGTTACTTTTAAAAAGTAAAATATAGCAAAAATTCTATAGCAAAAATAAATAGCAAATAAATACACTCTTTGTAGTGCAAATAACGTAAGTGGCCTGATGTTTATACCTTTGCGCTGGTGTGTGCGTCGAGCGGGCGTGTGTGTGTGTGTGTGTGTGTGTGTGTGTGTGGGGGGGGTTGATATAAAGAGGGAGAAATGAGAAAGTGACAGCAATTAACTTTGGAGCGAGTAGCCGCTCTAGAGTCATAGTGCCTGTGTTTTCTGACCACGGCGGAAATTCTTTAGCAAGAAAAGTTACCCCCCCCTTTCCCCAATTTCATAACCCCATACCTGTCTCTCGTTGACTGACACGTTTGTGTCGTTTGTTGTGTGTCCGACTATGCGTGCTTTTGAACACCCGCCCCGCTCTACCTCTGATTGGCAGTAATTTAAGAGTAATCACTTACATTACTCGTTCCTGAAAAAAGTAACGCCGTTAGTAACGTTGTTAATTATAACGCAGTTATTCCCATCACTGGTCCTTAGTAGAAACAGGCTGCAACCTGACACCACAGTGGAGCCAGGAGAGCAGACCTGCCGGCTGCAGCAGGTAGCAAGAGCTATCTGGCATAGGTACCTAAGGAACAGTGGTCTCTTTAACTTAGAGGCAAAAAACACGTTTAAAACTTGCCCTGTTTAATCCTGTTTGGTGCTTACTGTAGCAGGAGGATAACACGGTGTAGGCAGCACCGAATGTTTTCATTATTTTCGCTACTGACAGAATTCCAAATTACCAAACAACTACATTTTGCTATGTGTTGAAATCGACCGGAATTCTCCTTTAAGCAAACAGAAACTCTTATTTATAGACATGTTTATTTACAGAAAAATATTTACCTTATTGCAATATATTTCATTATGTTTTTATGTTGGGGAGAACAGGTATTAGAGACACTGCTGATTTTTCAGGGATTCTCACTTACAAAGCATGTAGAGTATATTGTCCAATAAGTACCTACCTTTTCCGGTTTGGGTCTCATCAAATGTCATTAGATTTTTTGCTTTGCTGTTGTGTTTTGGGAAATGTTTGGTTTTGTGAAATGTTGAAATGCTGAGGGAAATGTGGAAAGTGTTTTACAAAATGTTTTGTTTTACAGACTGGCATATACCGGCCTGGTTAGGACATGATTGCTGTTTCTGTGCAGTCCTTTGTTCTTTGTTCTTGGTCTCTTTCTTTGCCTTTGCCCTTGCTGTGAGTTATGACGCGAGATAAATCAACATTCTTCTTTTGGACGTAGCGTCTTTCCTGGAGCTGAATGTGGATGGGATATTGAACTTGGACTTCGGCAAAGTCCACGCCCACTTGGTTTCCTCCCAACTTGGGACAGAGCAGGCAGCGAAGCTCCTTTTGGAAAGGCTGGTTAAAGTAAAAGTAAATGAATGGGTTGTAGATGTGGGAGCTTTTGGCGAACAGGGCGGGAAACACAAAGCCCTCAGGAGCCATGTACTGGGTCCCCTTGTGGAAAATAAAGAGGAAGGACACAATAGCGTATGGCGCCCAGGCAATTATAAAACCCAGGCTGATGCAGAAAAACATCTGGAAGAGGAGGCAACAGATTAAAGAAGATTACTACATTGGAATTGTCATCACGCTGTAAACATTTGAAACTTAATGAATCATTTCTCACAATGCACATTAGTAATAGAGGGCTGTACTCCCATGAAGCTTGTTTCCTAGGAGATTGTCCAAAAGAACAAGAGAGCATCTAATGTTTGCTCTTTCTAAAGTGAAGTACTGGATAACAATAACTTTTTATGCCTCTAGAATTTATTCAAATAAGTTTCTTTCTTATTTTCTGGAAGAATCTATGATTAAATTATTTCCCGGACTTTGTTCCATCATAGTCCCTAAACTTACTTAGAAATGCAGGAAATATGATTCAAATAGCAAACCTTTATTGGCGGCGGACCCCCAGATTCCTTATTTTGTGGTCCCCTCTACTTCTCACACCAAAGTTACACCCTTGACTGTCTCTTTTACAAAATGTGTCCGAAGATAATTTCCAACTTTATGTAAATAATAATACAGTTTATATCTTGTTTGCAATTCTTTAAATACTTCTAAGGAATCATAAGAAGAAAAAGTATGTTATGAAGAAAAAAAAGGTATCGTTATCATAGTGTTTTAACTCTCAATTATCGATATTGGCACCAGACCCGAGTCCCTAGTCTCTTTTTACCCAATCTACGGTACAGCTTTGTTTGCCAGACAAGAGGATCTATTTAGCACAAAATGATATTCAACCTCAAGGCTTTGTTAGAATATAAATCATTGTATTGTTTTTGCTTGTAGCCAATCACCACAAGTGTTCTTCTATTTAATTCAATTTTATTCATAGTATCAAATCATAATAGTTATCTCGAGTCAAGTCTCCAATGATGTCTCAAGTTGTTTAGAAAAAGTTCCATCATGTCTCTTTTTAGCAGGTTGAAACCTGAGATTTGGGTAAGGGCCAAGGGGTAGGTGTAAGACGAAGGATTTGGATTCAGCAGCAGTAGAAAACGGTTCCCGCTTCGGTCCTCCTACAGGTTAGAAGCGGAATTGTCCCATTACGTCTCATTCGAACTAAAGAGCCGCTACCCGATCTGGCAAACTTGCACAGGGCAGTTATAGCCGGTAGAGAGCCGCAAAGCGAATGCAGAAGTGCCATTCACCCTGTTATGATGAACAACTGAAATGATTTTGGAAACATTATTTTTTTAGTCGCAAAATGTTCTCTAGAGTTGCTTTAAATGTTTTGATTAGCTACTTGAGTCTCAAACAAAACTGATAGGAGAGTCAAATTAATCTCAAATGAGTCAAGTTTTAGATCAGTCAAGTTCAAGAGTATGTCTTAAGTCCTCATATATACCTAGATTTCGGGTAGTCACTGCTCCTGGCAAGAAAGTAGCCCCCCAATCACAGATTTGCTCACCATGGAGAGTTGTTTTTCAGCGTATCGCAGTTTGTTGCAGCTGTGTCTCGTAGACAGCAAGTGGGAGAAGCGAGACACCTTGTAGAGGATCTGACACTGGGACACCACGATGAGGAGGACCGGAACCATTGTGAAGCAGGCGAAGGAGCAAATGACGTAGAAGGCATCCTTGGCTGAGGTATGATATCCCTTCCAGGCGACGGTGCAGGACAGTCCGTACGGCTCAGGGACGTACTTGCCCCAACCAAACAGAGGCAAGCTGGACCACACAGCAGCAATGAGCCAGGTGGAGCCGCACGCTATGTTGATGTTAGCTCCTTTCAGCCAGCCAGCTGTGAAAAAAAAGTTAGTTATCCAATAGTGTTACTGCTGAGTTACATATTGCATACATTCAATGTCTCAGCTGCCTTAGTGCCTAAAGGAGTGGTTTGACATTTGGGATAATTTGCTTGTTCACTTTTGTTAGATGAAAGGATTTTCTGTTTGTGTGGAAATTTGAAGCTATAGTCATCAGCCAGTTAGCTTAGCTAAAACTATCAAGATTTAACAAACAATATAACGTTTTAATAGTGAGCTTTTGAGGTGCTGGTAGGCAGATTTTGTTAAATTTTGACAGAGCCAAGCTAGCTATTTCACTGTGTTTACAGTCCTTATGCTAAACTAACTGACTTTAGTATCATTTTTCCATACAAACATGAGTGTGGTATAATTGTCTCAACCATAACTCAGCAAGTAAGAAAAAAAAATGAACAATTTCTTTAAAAGATTAAATAAAAAAACTTTGACTTGTTGCCTTTATCTTTGTTTCTCCTTTGTGACTAAAGTAAGTGAGATCAATTACGAATCATTTTTGTAATGTGGAGTACACAGTTTTTGTAATGGATCGTGTTATTTTTAACAAATTAGTTTTTATTAAGTTTAATTCTTTTATGTCAAGCTATATGATCAAAGCAAAACAAACCCAGGAGTTCTTAGTAAAAGGAGACATCCGTTCTGTCAACATCTGGCTCTATCACGATAACATTAATGTGTTAGGCACAGGCATGTTCTTTACACAATAAAGATAGTTTAATGTGACATTTGTGCCTTCTAAAAATAGTTACTGAAGCATAAAGCAACGATGCATTCTGATGTAACTTCTTACATTTTGACATAATGAAGAAAGAACAAGTTAAGTAGGTAAAAAGGTTATGCAACACCCTGCCTTCCTTCGCTTCACCTACACATTACAACAACAACAAAAAATCTTATATAGAGCTAGAATGTAACAGAATGAAAATGTAAGCTCACGGTTATAGTGACCAAAATTATCACGGATTTGTTATTATCATGGTATTTAAGATTTTTTTGGGGTCATTTTTTAGGCCTTTATTTTCACAGGACAGATGAACCTGAAAGGGGAGAGAGAGGGGGAATAACATGCAGCAAAGGGCCGCAGGTCAGAGTCAAACCCACGGTCGCTGCGTCGAGAAGTAAACCTCTATATATGTGCGCCTGCTCTACCAACTGAGCTGACAACATTGTGGTATTTTTAAAAGTGTTTCCTGCAGGTTCTGCAGAAAGGATAACTATCTTCAATCAACTGTCCTTCTGTATTCTTATAATAACCAAAATATGCCCATGCTTCAAACTCCGTCCTCTTAGAGGGCTGATAAATGTCCTGAATGCTTAAATCTCCTCCTTCCGCCATGATTCCAACATCAAGAAACGCACGTTAGGCTACGCAGTGCGCCTGCACGGCAGCTTCAGGAGTCTCAGATGAAGCTGGGAAGGATTAAACACACGGTGGTAATCCTCCGTAATAAATATATTTTTAAATGAAAGCAGTGATTGTTGTTGTTGTTTATTGTCAACATTTTTATCATGGTTGCCGTTACAGCGGTAATTGTTACAACCCTAGATTGAGCATGACGGGTTTTGTGGAAAGATTTAGAGTAGGATTATTTGTTGTAAAACCACCAAACAGTGTCCTAAAGCATAGGAAAAAAAAGTACTTGTATCTGTGTTGTCCTTGAACCTTTTGTTAACATCCCTTCAAGCAACAACAAACTGCCCTAACCATAAATCGAGCTGTGGCAGGTCTTCAGGTAGCGGATTATGCTGATGGCGGCAATGGTGAACATGCCACACAGGCCAAAGATGAAGCAGCCGAGACCGTAGTAAATGCATGTGATGTTTTCTCCCAGCCAACGGTGATGGAAAGAGGACAGGATGGAGAGCGGGTAGAAGCAGAGGCAGCAGAAGAAGTCGACCACGGCTAGGTTGACGCACAGCAGCTCTGAGCCCACCATCTTCTTCCTCCTGCGGTAACAAATTACCAGAACCAGCCCATTTCCAAGAACAGAGAGCAGAACTAAAAAGAAGAGGGAAAACATGTCTTCTCAAAATTCATGTTGCATTAACTGATTTTTTTTTGGCCACTTGCAACATCAGGACAGTATGTCATAGCATCAGGAGAGGGACAACCACCATCAGTGAGGCCATCTGTCATGAGCCAAGACCATTGTCTTGACTGGGGGGGGAAGTTTAGATTATAATGTCGTCCTTTATCCCCTTTATCTAATTTCCAGCTATAGTCCCCGGCCAGCTGACAATAGGCATCCTAAAATACAATGGTTAACATATTTAAATGAGTTACATTAGATCTATAATAACAGCAGGACTAAGCAAATAGGGTTAAAATATACAAAGAAGCGAGACATAAACAAACAAGCACAGATCACGGCAATCACAGTCCATACAGTAAAGACAATACAAAAGAGACAAGAGAAAAGTCTCAGAGGTCCATATTGAAAGCACATACAAGACATAACCGAGGCAGGCAGCAGAGATGGAGCGAGAGCAACAATGACTATGTCACATCGAACACACATCACATCTGACAGATGTGTGCAGTAATAGTTATTGGACAGCCATGTTTTAAAGCACCTATCTTATGTTAATTTTCAGGTTCATAATTGTATTTTGAAGTTGTACCAGAATAGCTTCACATGGTTTCATTTTAAAAAAAACAACACAAGAGTGTTGTTATACTGCCCATTGCTGCAGCTCCTCTTTTCACCTTGTGTATTTGGGTCCCTGTTTTAGCTACAGAGTGAGACATCTCGCCTCTATACATCTTTGTTGGGAATCACACATTAGGTGATAATTGTTAATCCCTATACTATATGTATGTCCAGTGCAGATTTGAATTGCATAAGTAGCATACAAGATGCTAAAGAGAGACTTCTGTAATGTCAGTACAGTCAAAATGCTGGCTACAAGTTATTCCTTGAACAGGAATACACAGTGAACACTCAGTCAGGAGGCGGCGTGGAATGGAACACAAATACAACAATCTGACAAGAGACAAAGGACACAGGTTAAAGACAAGAGGTAGCGAGGTAACAAGGAACAGGTGATACATCAGGTGAAACACATTAGGGCGGGGCAAGACAATCAGACAGACAAAAGTAGAGCTTGGCAAGACGAGACAGAACAGAAAAGCAGACTAACATAAAACAGGAAAACAGAACATACAGACACTCACGAGGGGGCACAAGACAGAGTACCACACACAACTGGGGAGAAAACTAACAAACACGAGGAGACAAGACAGGACCCACAAAATACAAAGAAACCGCCCAAGCCATCACACTTTTGATGTGTAATTACAATCAAGCAACATGGGCGTGGGTAGCTCTGCTATGGCTGTGCTTGTGTGTGGTTCTGCAAAGAAATAAATAACATTGTAAAGGCTACAATACATAGTGCATAGGAATCATATGTTTGTAAATAAAAATAAACCCACTATTAATTACATTATCATAATGCAGTGTAACTACTGTAGCATGTAAATAATATACCTCAAATACAAACTTGAGCAAGGGGGTTCAACAATCGCCATTATGAATCAACAGCCAGGTGTAACCTAGCTAACAGGTGAAGAACACAAACAACAAAATCACTAGATAACTTTAACTTTGCCAGAACTATAGTCCAATAAAATGAACTGACAACCTATTGGAAGTTTCACGACTTACAGTTCCCAAGGACGAGCACACACACAATCTCAACTGATTATCCTCCGGACAGCTAGTCTTTGTCTTTTCTTTAACTTTTTCTCCGTGTGGCATGCGCGCCCGCTCACATTGTGAGGTGCGTGTCCGCGCTATTCTCCGACATGCACTCACAGTCACACCTGATTGACGACCTTTTGTACAAAACTAAAGTAACGAGCCAATTTTGTAAAATGTAAGGAGTAGAAAGTACCGATATTTGTTTTAAAATGTAAGAAGTATAAAGTCGCCAAAACAAAAAAAAAGGAAAGTAAAAATATCTGTAAATGTACATGAGTACAGTAACAAAGTATTTGTATTTTGTTTCTTCCCAACTCTGTAGATGATAGACTACACACTAACAACAATGAGCAAAAAGGACACTTCAGATGAAGGCACTATATTCAATCCAATACACTACGAGTCATGGTCAAGGACAGCATACACAATAGGATCATGAGAGCTTATACGTGTATATGTGAAGGTGTATATGCTTACATTTCCATCTCTATGTTCAGTATGTACTTTAAATAGATTGCAACCCCTCCCTTACTTTGATAGCAACGTTTCATGTGATTTGCAAGCCTCCAGCAAATCAGTTCAAGATGGCGACCGACAAGCACAATTACTGAAAGAAAACCACTCTCTCACACTCACGAGCTAGGAGTTGGGTTGGTTTTGAGCCGGATGTCTTACAATGTCCGGATGTCTTATAGAAAGAAAGAAAAATCCATTTGATGCATTATGATCCAAGTGCAGATTAAAGATGTCAAACCTTTTTCTACAATTAAATTATTCAATTGAGCTGTCTGCTCTCTGATTTCTACTTAAACATGTATGGAGTCTTTTTTCTTGTAAATATGTGTTTAATAGACCTTTGTCACATGCTTTTTTTTGACATGTCATAGTAGGAAAAGCACAGGTGTATTCAAAACCATTAACGATGGCTGCATTCCACTTAGGAGAAGCCCTGGTATTATGCATGCTGACCCCCTGGACTAGCTTACTGGGACACTTGATGGAATTAACCCATCGTTAAGGTTATCAATTTCAGCTGTGCTTTTCTAATATCACAAGTCAAAAATGTCAGCTGTAAAAAAGGTCCTTTGAAAAGTGATTACTTTACAGTGCAATAACTATATGGAAGATACATAAACATTTCCATTTGTTTATATGAGAAAATAGATTTAAAACAAAGGAAAAGAAAAATACAGCAACAGATACAGGCAAATAGAATAGTGGTAGAAAAGGTTAAAAAAATACATAAACTATGTATATACAAATAAAAAAAAGAGATAACATATAAACCTAACCATCGAAAACATTTAATTAAGTGAAAAAATAGTTAAAAGTCTTACTTTTCAACAAGAAAAAGTGCTCTTTTATATTAAATACCAAGTTAATGTGTTTCCTTTATTTCAGCAAACTAGCATAATTTCTAGCTGTATTGTTTCAGCTATTTAGAATAAGGATTTGGATTGTTTCGCTGTAAAATAAGTAGAATTTACATTTAGTTTTAACTGAAAAAACAACAAATAACACACATACATACATTA
Organism: Etheostoma cragini; assembly: GCF_013103735.1. Classification (NCBI taxonomy): domain Eukaryota; kingdom Metazoa; phylum Chordata; class Actinopteri; order Perciformes; family Percidae; genus Etheostoma; species Etheostoma cragini. The sequence continues at coordinate 7,364,191 of NC_048424.1, forward strand.
TATACACACACAGAGTGTGTGTGTGTGTGTGTTAGGCTTGACATGACCTCGCACTTGTCGTAGCGTTAAAATGTTTTCATGTGAGGCATACATGATAAATGTTAAATAAAAGGCTACGCACCGACGAAGAGGATGACCAGTCCCACACACACGTCGGCCACTGGAGTCAGCTTGGAGGCGAAGGCAGAGATGGTCCGAGTGTCTTCGGAGGAGTTCGGAGTCATTGAGCTGGTTCTTACGACGTCGTCACGGCCACAATCCGGACTCACTAAGTGAGATGTGTGCACGTAGGCTTTTATGCAGGCGAGTGTGTCACCATGGTAATTTACAGCGCGAGCTAAGTTGCTCCGTGAAAAGCATGGAGGAGCCGCGCGCGTGCATGCTTTTAAACTCTCTGGAGGTAAATGTGTTGCTGCTCCTCCGGAGCCCCAGAGGCTACAGACAGAGATGAGGAAGTAACACGGAATGCTTGATTAGGTTAAATGTTGCAAGTTTAAGCTCCAATTAGGTGGATTAGATCCTTTGAATATATGTGTCATTCTATAATTAGGGGTACATTTCATGTCAACAAGAAGTGAAGAAATCAGTGGGCTTTTTTTTGCAAAAACAATGTCTAAATTCATAAATTGACAAGCTAAAGCTAGATTTACTTTTTTAAATTTTAACATTACATGTAATGACTTAATTTGCTAGCTGTAGCTTCAGCTAGCTGACAGCTCGTAGCCTTTATCAACTCATGTTTTTATACATTTTCTCTACCTTTTTTTTAAATTTAACATCTAAAACTAGTAAACAAAAGTTTGTTTATAACACGGTTGACGAGATAATAATCTACTCTATGTGCAGACAGTAATATTTATTAAATATTCAAGAGGAGAAGTAGAAATTTACCAAACTGTATTTAAAATGTCTGCCGCTGAAAGATGTGACATCACCTGACATTGGATATGTGACTTTGGAGCAAACCATTGCTAATGTATTGGGTTTTTTTCAATGGGTAACTCGGACACATACAAAGTAAATAATTCCATTTATATTCATAAGTCAAATAGTGTTTAAAACCCCTTTCTCTTGTTGTAATCATTATTTTAAACAAATACAAGTTAAAATAATATGGAAAAATATGTATTCTAGTGTAAATTTGAAAGGCCAAACTTAACATCTGGCAAATTGGACAGCACAAAAACAGCTAATTTCACTATAGCATGTGCATTTTCTCCTAAAAAAAATACGGAGCAGGTTGACTTTTTTGCATAAAATGAATTACAAATATGCACCAACATGAAAGTGATCATTACTTGAAGAGAATATTCAGTAAAAATTATAAATACAACACATGGACATGACATGTACCCTTAGTTATAGAATGACTCATATGCATGTTTTCCATTTAGCTTCTAGCTCTTTATTTTTAATCTTTAACATATAAATGTTAGTGCTGTCAAACGATTGCATCGCATTTAATCGCGATTAATCGCATTAATGTCATAGTTATCTCGCAAATAATCACACACTTTTATCTATTCTAAATGTATTTTTTCTCATTTTAATGCTCTTATCAACATGGAAAAGGGGATCAGCTTGTGTTGTACAAATGTTTTTTTCTTTCTTCTTTAAATAAAAACACCATCGGCATAAGTGGTATATCAGACTGGACGTGCTGCGATGATATCTCAGTTCACAACGACAAAACACACAGATCCATTTGTTCGTTGTCTGTAAACTTTCCATCCAGAATCGTATTGGCATCCACTCAAAACGTAACGTTACTACTCTTTGGCCGGCTCGAAAGCCCAAACAAGTGTGTGCGACGTCCCTGTTGTTTTGCTTCAGGATGAGCTAGATCCGGTGTGGTGTTACTAGTTGTTGAAACCGCATGTGAAAGACACTACGAAGTTTGCTAGGCCAAAAAGAACGTTAATCTCGCAATAAGAAACTGACAGCGTTAAAACTGGTTTGTGTTAATGCCGTTAATAATTTGTTTATGAATGTATAAACAGTGAAGCGTTACTCTAATCTGACCACTTTTTTCAGTAACAAGTAATCTAACTCGTTACCATTTCCAAACCAGTAATCAGATTAAAGTTACTTATCCATGTCACTGTGCGTATCTATTTTGTCATTTTCCGAGTGAAGTCAGGTATGCAACAAGTCATGTTTTCACCCACCCGATCTCACGGCAGTTTATGAAATGGTCACATTATTTCGATTTATTGATTCGTCAACAGGGACACGATTTTTTTCGTGGTGGTCACCGGGAAGCGATCAGCGGGCTCCGGGGGACGCAACAGCAGCCGCTTGGACACAATCCGTGGTCTCTAGGGGACACAACAACGTGGTAATGAAAGGCAACACGGCGGGGACAACAACTCGATGGACCGTCACACGTGGCACGCGCTACAACTACGGGACGGTTCTGGTCGTCATTTTTATATTGAGGCGGCTGAATGTTACTAATAAAGTAACGTGTAATCTAATTTAGTTACTTTTAATATCAAGTAATCTGTCAAATAAAGTAAATATAGAGATATGTAGGCTATGTGTGTGTGTACAAAATGAGTATCATTAAAGATAAACGTATTTTCAGTTTGCTGTACAAGAATGGTCCATCCATCCATCTTCATCCGCTTATCCGGTCTCGGGGGCAGCAGCTCCAGCAGTGGATCCCAAACTTTCATTTCCCGAGCCACATTAACCAGCTCCAACTGGGGCATACAGAGGCGTTCCCGGGCCAGGTTGAAGATATAATCTCTCCACCTAGTCCTGGGTCTTTTCCAAGGCCTCCTCCCGGCTGGACCTGCCTGGAACACCTCCCTAGGGAGGCGCCCAGGATGCATCCTCACCAGATGCCCGAACCACCTCAACTGGCTCCTTTCGACGTGAAGGAGCAGTGGCTCTACTTCGAGCTCCTCACCCGATCTCTAAGGGAGACGCCAGCCCCCCTCCTGAGGAAACCCATTTCGGACACTTGTACCCTGCTGTAGAAGAATGATAAAAGGCCTAAATACCCCCAAACACCAGCTACCGCCTAAATAAAATAGAGTTGAAAAACATTACTTAAAAGTATACTATTTGTGCATTCAACATGTAACATGATTTGGATTATTTTAATTGGACACTATACTTTTATAGACCCGAACATACTGATTTTTCATAGAAGGAAAAGCACAAGTAGAACAAATAATTGTAATGATTGGCCTTTTCAGCTAGTACTGCAATGCAGGGAGTGAACTGTAATTACAGGTTGTCATTAAATGAGCTCTAAGGATTGCTATGTTCGAATCTTATTTCTGAAGACCACAGATAACTTAAAATGATACTTATTGACTTATTTATACTTACTTGTGCACTCAAAAACAAAAGTAATCTATTTGTTCATCTCCCTCAGTTAGCTGTAATATCATTAATTATTTAACTTGGACCTTAGCTAGTCCCAAATAATTCTGACACGGTCAGGGATCCATCATAGCAGGAAAAGCACAAGAGGAACAGATCAAATTAACTGATTGCAGGAAAAGCACAAGTGGAAATTGTTGCGCTAGGTGACAGAGTAGTGTGGGGAGAAGGGAAGGGAAGTGATGCCCGGGACAGAGAAGAAGAGAGTGGAAGATGGGGAGGAGAGGATACTTGGAGAAGCATGGGGGAGCAGGGACCAAGGACCCGACGAGGAGACACTGGAGCTGTGAGCGGAGACGGAGGCAGACAGAAGCAGGGTGCCGTGGGAGGGGATCCAAGAGGTGAAGCCAGCTGGCCGGAGATGGAAAACAGGAGCGGAGCTGGTAACTGAGGGAAGAAACACTAAAATGTAAGTAAGTGTACAACGCAGGGTACACAAAACACGGTAGTTTCAGAGAGCTTGGTGTGTGTTTCACCAGGGTGACTGGAACAAGCGAAGATGGTCTGTAGATCCGGGCTGAAATACTAATCTTGATTGGATATGGGAGGCAGGTGTGAGCGGCGAGAGAAGGTGATGGTGGGATGAATAGCAGGTGCGTGCAATCAGCTGGCAGCAGCAGGCGGGAGAGAGAGAAAAAAAGGAAACTGCAGAGACAACAGAAAACTAAGTGGAAAAACCCAGATAGAAAAAGGTCATGAAGCCACAACAGTCACAGGAAATAACATTACTGATTGCCCTTTTCAGCTATTACTGCAATGCAAAGAATGAGCTGTAATTATCGGTTGTCATTAAATGAGCCGTAATGATTGCTACAATAGAATATTTTAGTTTCTGAAAAAACACTGATTACTTTTGCTGCTGCTGCTTGTTGTATTGGCATTGTAAAGGATCATAGTACTATTTCCACCACTGACTTTGCACTTTATAAATATAAAGAACTTCAAAGGACACATAAAAAGATGGGTCAAACAATACAGTCAGAATTGTGATTTCTACAGTAGATTATAGTTCTAGGAAAATTGCACGTGTCAGTTTATGCGTCTAAGGTTTTTAAAGACTGTTCTTTTGTTGTTGATAACGACTTCAATGCTGTGTGTGACGCAACTATTGATCGGTGGGACGCAAAGGTCACCGGGGTTCAGACTCAAGCCTCAAATGCTCTAAAAGCATGAGCCAGCAGTTTGGGATTTATAGATATTTGGTGTGCAGTTAATCCCATATGTAAGGATTATTCCTTTTTCTAAGGCAGACAAATCATTTTCCAGGATAGATTTTCTTTTTGCATCCCCTTAATTATTTTATTCAATTGATAAAGCAGTGCTACTCCCAAAGGCACCGCCTGTGACCATAAATGGGTCCTCTGTGCCACCACACTTGGCCAACTGTCTCAACCTGCGGTTAGATGGTGGGTAACACTTTAAAATAAGGTACACAAAAAAAGGGTAGTTATCGATTAGTTACGCTTTTTAAAAGAGTAACGAATGATTAGTTACCCCTTGTCAGAAGGATAGTTACCCTTTTTCAAAAGGGTAACGAATGATTAGTTACCCTATTTAAGAAGGGTAGTTACCACTTTGCAGAAGGGTAACAAATGATTACTTACCCTTTTTCAGAACGGTAACAAATGATTGGATAGGGTCAATGTCAATGTCACTATCGTTCTTTTTATGTTTCCCTTATTACCGTCTTTTCTCTCTGTATTTTTTTGGCCCTGGGACACATTCTTTTGTCTCAGTGTATTGTTTTTAACTTCTAAATTAAAAAAAATTATCACAAAAAAAAGATTTACTTTATAGAAACCCATTAGTTACATGTAGCGCCAACCATAACTTTTCTTCATGGGGCAAAATGCTGGTGACATAAATTGTACCATCTGGCCTCTGTGATGTGCTATGATTCAACACACTGAGAAGAGAGAAAAAAAGACACTGGTGGTTATGCTATGCTTTGAGTAGAAAGATAAAGTAGACTTTAATTGATGGTGAAACCTAAATAAGATCTGCGATTACAAAACAGGTTCCCCTAACAGTTTTATAACGTCACAGAGGTTGGAATGCTGTACTGACAGAAAGGCATCAGAAAAGACTGGACCTAAAAATATGAACTTTGAAGAAGTTAGCTAGCACACACTCAGTAGACACTCAAGGTTCAGCGGGAACACCATTGAATTAAAAAAAAAAAAAAGAAAAAAAAAAGAAGAAGTCATTCCTATGATCTACGGCAGTCAGATTAAGTTTATGAATACTTTTATCAACATCAGAATCTAAAAGCGAATGTGAGGTTATCAAGTCTGGAGATGCAGGGAGTGAACAGGCATTGATGGTAAAGATTACTTGGATTTTCTGGTGTTTAAGCGTTCATTTGTTTTTGATATAACTACTTCATGTTGAATCATGTTTGGATATAAAAAACGCACAATATACAACATCAGCCTCATGTGCATTGCAAAATACCAGATAAGTGGTAAAACAAGTGTACGCCTTTGCTTTTCAGCTTTAACAGAACCATTTATGTTCCTAAGCACTGACTGCACTCCTCCTAGACCACGGAAACAACATACTGTACAGGAAATATTAGATTGAGTGGCATATCCCTTTAAGTAGCCTCCTTCTAACATATACACATATATGCACTCAACAAATATACACTCAAGCGCATCCCATCATATTCCATCTTCAAAATGAAACATTCAAAAATATTTGCCTTGTCAAAAATATTGTACTGTAGGTCTTATGTTTTATTTCTTAACCTATTACTTTTAAAAAGGAATAGTTCGACAATTTGAGAAATACTTTAATTTAATTTCTTGTCGAGAGTTAGACGAGAAGATCGACACTGCAAGCAGCCGGTTAGCTTAGCTTAGCATAAAGACTGGAAAAGTATCAAAGTCTGCCTACCATCTGCTCTAAAGCTCACTAATGAGCAGGTTTGTTTAATGAATATGAACAACAAAGTGTAGAAACAACAATTCAGGTATAGTCCAGTGCGTAACGGCCCCTTAAAATGGTAAATGAGATTTCTTAAACGTGGTTGGGGCTGCATTGGTGGGGGGGCGGGGGGGTGGGGGTTGTTTAAGGTCCCGGTGAGACAATGAAATATGCTCCAGCAAATCCAGGTGGAGCAACTGAATAACGTGTTTAAAAGGTTTGTAATACCCACAAACAGGATTTTACACCTCTGGAAAGTAAAATAAGTACTATTTTTGTAAAATAACTATTTTATCTTTGGTCATAACGATTGCGAGGTAACCTACCAGGCATGTGTGCATGTGATTGGCCAGCACAGCGCATTGCTAGATGACTCTTTATTCAGAGTTCAAGTTGGTCTGGAACCAGCAGAAAAGAGCCAGGCTAGCGGATTCCTTCCGATTCCGGTCGTTATACTATGCTAAGCTAACCAGCTGCAGAGTGCAGCTTCATATTCGCAGTGCAAAACATATCAATCTTCTAATCTAATTTTCACCAAGGAAGCCGATAAATCTATTCCCCAAAATGTTGAAACCCATTTATTTTCAGTCAGGCTGAAAAAAAATCTCCATCTTTGAAAGTCCTGTCTCAATACCTTAGTGTAATCTTATAAATGCAGGTGTTGCGTTACACCTATTAGCTTCACGTTTTGACCCAGATAAAAAAAAAAATATCAACACCCGAAACAAAAACAAAAAAATAATCTCACAAATATGACATTGACCCTAATTGTGAACAAGTTTTAACTTCATTGTCCCAACTAGAGACACTTACAGAGATATCAATCTGGGATTATTCTTCTTTAGGATTTATCTTTTTATTTGGCCATGCACCTTCCATTCTCTAGCTGTCCTGTAGCTTCTGCTCCCGATAACACATCAATGGACACTAAATATCTAATTATGGATCTGGTCCCATCTGCCCCCAAATACTCCCAAAGTCTGCAGTTCCCTTCTTCCTTAAGGTTTGCACCCAAGTGTTGGCAGCAACAGGGAAAAGCACATTATAAAATAGACATTTTAAATAGCTATTCAGCTTCTAAGTCTAAGTGCAGCACAATTGGAAACATTGAATTCAAGTCATTATTTTCTCCCCTCCCAAGTACAACGAATATAACAAAAAAAAAAAATCATTTTCAGTTAAGAAACTAAATGTGAAAGGATAAATCTTTGATCAGACAAACAATATACTGCAGCCACACTGTAACATCCAAAAATAGTCTTAAGTTGAAATATATATTTTTTTTTTGCCAAAGAAATTCTAAGTAACTCTAAGTAGATTTAATATACTGTTGAGGTGTAATTTGTGTTTTTTCTGTCTCCGTTAATCCTCTCCTGACAGTCCTGAACACAATGTCAAACCGTTACGGAATAAAAAACTGACATCCGGTGTCATTTGGCACATGGGGTGCTCTCACTGGCTGCCACGCTGACGTCGGGATCTTTGACCTCAGGACCTTTGTTGTCTGTGGCGACAGCTGCAGCCTCAGCGCTCTTGTCTTGGTTGTCATTATTACTATTGTTGTTGTTGTTGTTGTTGTTCTGGACACAAGGGAGCCCGCGGCTGTTGTTCTGGAAAAGATTGGTGTTGCTGAGCCTCAACTCGTCCAGCTTCTTCCACAGCTCGTCCCTCTCCTGCTCCTTCTTCTTCTCCCTGGGGAGACAACATAGAAAACCAAAACTATTAAAAGCAAATTACACAAATTATGGCCAACAATTGAATATTTTGTCACGTTTCTAAAAAGGAAAAAAAAAATCCTTAGGTGTCCTGACTTCTGCAAACCACTGAAAAGACTTTTATGGACAACACAGAGACTGCCACATGTAAGACTAAGTAGTCTGCACTCATCTCCACACCATAAAGTAGAAGCAACTAGTAAACCTGGCAAGGAACGCCTCCTCCAAAACTTCAGTCCAGTGGTTCGAAACAATGGGGAAACGGCACAACCGAAAACACAACAGTTGATGCTCATTGACCGAACACACCAGGCAAATTCACTGGCTGTGAGGCAGGTAAAACTGTAAGTAAGATTGTGTTCCAAAACTTTAACTGGCATTTCTAATTCGCAATCTCTCATTTGCATAGGAGACCCATTGCTATAGCATTCCTTGAGCTCCTCGGGCCTTTGAAACATACAGTATCTAGAGTCCACCTGTGGCAGATTCAGTCGAATGGACATTATTTAAAACAATCCCACAATTCACAGTGCTTGTGAAATCAAGTTCTGGTTTTCAAGGTGAATATAACTGAAAGGATTTAACTACCAGGTAAAAAACCAACAGTACTTTGGATTTTGGTTAAAATTTCTTAGGACAAACTGTTTTTGTGGCATCCAGGGTCAACTACAAAAATTGGCCCAGTTGGTGTCCAACATGATGAGATAATCTGTCTGATTCCCAGTCCATGCTGTTACTTACTGTTGCCTGTCTGCTTTATAGGAGGAGGTCAACTCATCAAACAGCGTGCAGTTCATCTCCATCAGTGTCTTCAGCACATTGTAGACCAGAGCTACGATTGTCCTGCAACACAGCAGAGATACTTGGCATGAAACATTACACTCATGAACAGTGGACATCAAGGTTTAATTCGGTCTTCCGTCAGTGATCATTCAGTGGTTAGTTCACGTATGGGGAATATTATGTAATTATCAACAACATCAGCAGCAGCACCACAACTAACAAAATTCCTTTCACCTCCGTTAATGTTAGTGTTAATGTGCCGCACAAATCTCGAAACACACGTTTATTGGACCAAAACTACAGCATTATTGGATATAACCGGGGTTGAGTGGGAACAATGAAATAAGTGAACTGCTTTTTTACAGAACATAAACGTAACTACCCAGCCTGGTTATTATGGTTAGGAAGGAAGACTAAAGAAGCTAAAAAAACAAAGAAAATCTGCTAGCAATAGTTCCAATAGCTAATGATTCCAACACATGGTTGCATCATTAAATGGACCTTTGAGCTCAGATTTTCTTTGTAATACAATAGGTGTATATTTGATAAAGCATACCATAGCACATGTTACTGTATGGAAATTATTAGTTAGACAGCTCTGCCAAAACAAATATCTCCAGACTGGAGTACTTACGGATTCCAGTGTTCTTTGGAGATTCTGTACAGGCTACCAAACATGATGGGAAGGACTTTGTCAATGTTCTCCTCGATGAGGCTGAGAATGTACTCGTTATTCCAGAAGTACAATGCGCGCTCGGCTACCTGCGAGGACGGACACAGAAAATTACATTTGATTGCATTTAATGTAAATAGGTGATGCTTTTATCCAAAGCATCTTCCAGTGAGTGCATTTATCCATGTAGGTACAACCTCGAAAAGGAATTTTCAGAGGGCTGTTATAGATAGTAGTCAGAAGAATGTGTGTGTGTGTGTGTGGGGGGGGGGGGGGGGGGGGGGGGGGGGGGGGGGGGGGGGGGGGGGGGGGTGTGCACTGTATTTGAGTGAAAAGTTGTGCAGTCCCGGACACAAATATCTGCCAAAAGAGTTTACATCCGCAATAGTGATCGCTGTTTCCATTCCACTGTCTGCTAATGCCTTCATGGTTATCACTGGGGATTTAATCACGTTACACTGGAAAAATCCCTACCGGACTTCGAACAATATATTAAATGCCCCACTACAGGCAAGAAAACTTGGGACCTCTGGTATGCAAATGCAAAGGATGCAAGCCTGTCCACACAAGGAACGTGAGGAGGTGGACTCAGGAGGCTGAGGAGGCCCTGCAGGACTGCTTTGAGTCTACAGACTGGGACGTGCTCAGTGAGCCACATGGGGAAGACATCAATAACTGACTGCATCGCAGAATACATAAAATTATGTGAGAACATCACCATGCTCTCCCAATCACGAACCGTGGATCACCAGGGACCTGAAAGTTCAGGTCCAGCACACATTACACCTTATATGGGCATCCGAGCGAGAACAAACATAGTATATCGTGGGAAAGGTAAATAACTCCATGTCAGAATAGTCTAATGTGATCAAAGATAGTCTGTTACCTTCTAAACTGTTCTACAGAGAAGAATGGCATCCCTGTTTTGAGATTTGGCATTAATTTGGGCCTTTTTTTTAAAGAAATATAGTTTGTCCTTTATATAGGTTATAATGTTCATTATGCTTATTTTTTTATATTGTCAACTGTATACGTTATGTTGAATTCTTCACAGTTTGACTCCCAAGGAGCTTGGCTTAGCTTGTGTTGCTGTGTGTGTGATATATAACACATATCTGTGAGATTCATGTTCCGTTTTATTTATTTGTCTTTAAGGTCCTACAGCCTTTAACATTCAAGTGACCTCACTGCAGAACAAATATTCTAATAGCCCAGTTTGTCCTGAAAAACGGATGATGTTCATAGATTGACTTTAGACAACAGGGTTGATGTTTTACAAGCTTTTTTAGAAAATAAAACCAGACTGACAGTGAACGCTACCTGTACGCTGAACGCTATGTTGCGCACAGCTAAAAAAAATGATAAGATTGGTGCACAACCTCTGCTTGGCTGCAGCAGCTGTAAAACGGCCATTACTTCAACAGGTTTAGCTCACAGTCATCCCCTGCCTCCGCTACAACTCCACCAATCTGCCACACTGACTCCTCCCCCTCCCTCTCCTGCTCCCACACCTCCCCCCCACTTCCCTGTGGTTCCCCACTTCCCACACCGATACGGCACATTTCATCACCCCCCACAGACACTTCTAAGCACCACCTCTGCTTTTCAATCCCACCTGGTCGGGTGAGGAGACAGCTGGTGAGGCTTCACCAGCACAAGGCTGCCGGCCCGGACGGCATCAGCCACAAGGTCCTGAGGACCCGTCTGGTGTTCTCCAGTATTTCTTCAACCTGAACCTGCAGAGGGTGCCGCTGCTGTGGAAGACGTCCTGCCTTGTTCCGGTCCCCACAAACTCGACTGTGTCTGGCCTTAAGGGCTTAACATCTCTAACATCCCATGTGATGAAGGTGCTAAAGAGGCTGGTCTTGGCCTACCTGAGGCCACAAGTGAGATCTTCTCTAGACCCTCTACAGTTTGCCTACCAATCTTCTCTGGGAGTGGATGATGCTGTCATCTATCTTCTGCCGCGAGCTCATTTGCACCTGGATGGCAGTGGCAGCACTGTGAGAATCACATTTATTGATTTCTTCAGTGCATTCAACACCATCCAGCCACTGCTACCAGGTGAGAAGCAGCAGCCGATGGTTGCCGGTGCGCCCACAGTCTCCTGGATCACTGACTACCTGACAGGCAGACCGTTTTCTGTCGTTTGTGGTGGTGAGTGGTACAGGGGCTGCACAGGGGACTGGGCTGTCTACTTTTCTGTTCACCTTATATGCCACAGACTTTCAGTACAACTCAGAGTCATGTAGTGTTAATTTTGCAGCATCGGAGCCAGCGACCCAAATTGACTGAACAAACTGATCAGGAACGCTGGCTCTGTAATTGGAGGCAAACAGGACACGTTTGAAGCTGTGGTGGAGAGGACAGAACAAAACTTATCTATCATGGACAACCCTGACCACCCTCTCCACCCCACACTGGTTCAACAGAGGAGCAGCTTCTCTAAGAGGCTCCGACAGCTTTGATGATGCACGGACCGCTACAAGAAATCATTCCTATCACAGGCAATAAAATTGCAACACTTCCTCCCTGCGTGTTAGATAAGACACCTATACATCGCAACTGCACTAAGTGCACCCTCTGAAAAGCTTTTGGTAGCTTGTGTTTAATGATAAAATGATCACGTGTGAAATAATCAACACAAATGAACAAAACAAAAGAAACTTTCACAATAGGTTTACTTAGATTTTTAACAATGCTATTTAAGTACTCAATATTTGAATATTCAACAATTTTGACTTTTGGACAATGTTCTGGAGTTCACAAGTCAGAAACACACAGCCACCACCGGAATCTAATTCTACAAATAGTTTAATACTGACAATATTAGAGCCTAATTTGTATCTGCAACTGTGCAGAAATACAGGATTTTAACAGAATTAATAGGCACACAAATAAATGCATACATACAATCTGTGCAGCCTTTGAATGATGATTCAGAATTTTAATATCAATGCTTTAAACCGGCGTTTTCCAATAGGTGAGGCGCGCCTCCCCTAGGGGGGGGGCGCTAAAGAGTCACAGAGAAGGCGCGATACACAAAGAAAAAAAACAACGTATGCAGCTCTATTGAGATCGGTATTGTGTGTGCGTGTAATAACTTTAAAATGCATTGTTTCCTTGTCCCAGCAATAAAACGCAGGAAATATGATGCTGAGGTAAAGTTAGGTTTCACCTTGTCGGGGTCCAAGGCTGCAAATCGCTCCCGCAGTGAGACATAGACTGGGAGAAATGCCATACACATATTTGTGGTTGTCTGTGGAGAGCGAGTTCCCCCAGATCTCCACTAAGGCTATGAAAGTCCTAATCCCCTTCACCTCCACCTACTTGTGTGAGTAGATTAAACAGATCAAGGCTGCAGTTGGAGGACGACTTGCGTTTATTTCTCTTTGCAGTGCCCCCACAGTGAACACCTCTGCGCATCAAAAGTGCAGCCTCATTGACCTATGGTGCAGATAGATTATTTCCTGAAATATAGTGACTTCATTCCTGTACTACCCAATTATAACTTTATTTTTCAAAAAATATCACGACCAATCCTCAGAGAACACAGATGGGATGAGTTATATTTGGATTGTGCTCAAGGTTTTGGACATGAGCAGAAATCTTGTTCACACACATCTGAAATATTACAGTCCAGGAGTTTACTGATAAATTAAAATTAATAATGTATAAATGAGGTGAAAAAATGTCATGTGCACATTTACAGAGGTTACTTCCCCAACAAAATATGCTTAAGAGGAGGGAGAAGTAAGTGATGCCTAAGCTACATGTGTGCTGACTCAGGTATGATAAGAAAAGTCTATCCAAAGGAAAATAATAATTTGTAAGCAATACAGAACGCCTGAGAGCCTTACTGCAGTATAGTCGATTATGTTTTTTTGGATTGTAATCTATGTTTCCCTTTACATGAAGATGTTTCCGGCATATTTATTGCTATTATTACCTATTATTTAAAAAGGTAGAAATGGGGGCATACAAACTCACCAGATTGCAGGAAATTAAGTCTTAAATGCTCAAGCTTTTCAGGGGGTGGACCCTTGGCCTTCAACCAAATGTTGCCATCTTACTTGCCAATTACATGTTAAGTATGTTTTGTTGACTTGTGGATAGGCCTACTGATGGTCAGCGATTTTAAAAGTAGCCTCAATTAGGCCTGCATGAAGTTGGAAATAATTTGCTGTTGCAAAGAATCATTCATGAATGCACTTTTAAAAAAGTTGCAGAAATAAAATGTCTTCAAAACGCAAACTACTCTAAGAGGAGGCTCCCATTCACCCAATTTGCAAAAAAAACTGTATTAAACTTTGCCGTACAGCCCTGTAAGTGATTGTATGTCTCTGTACATTTCATGTCACAACGTACCTGAAAATGTGGATTGGCAACACATTTAGAGATCTGTTTGAACAACGGCTCCTGGATTTTCTTGAATTGTGTTGGCTCAATAACATCCAGAATCTCCTCAATTTCACCCAGGAACATCACCTAAATAGATAAGAGGAGCAGAACGCAAAGCAAAACTAAGTATAATCTGGTTGACAATTGTGGTAAGTGTAAAGTGTAATTATACAGACATGAAGAATACCTCTTTTTGGCTGCAGGTTTTAGGCCAAAACTTCAGCAACCCGCGGATCACCTGCACAGAGAACATAAGACAATTTTGTGATAATTTTTCCCTAATGTCTGAAAAACCAAACCTCCAACAGCCTGTTTGAGTGGGTGGTTGCTGGCACCCACTACACATTTCTCTGCAGTGTGGACTAATTTAGTGCTTGAGGCTTTGTGCTTTCTGTGGGAGGAATGATAAAAATAAGTACCGGTTCAGTGAGTGTAGGATCTTTCTCCAGGAACTGGACCACACAGTAGGCCAGCTGAAAAAAAGACACAAAAGAAAAAGAGTAAAAGTACACAATGTTCCAAAAAACTGCATTTGATAAATACGGCATAGAAAGTCATCTGAAAAAACATATCTTGTTTAAAATGCATTTAGAAATAAAACCTATGATCGATAATTATTCTTCTACGTTCCCACCGTGCAGCTAAGATACACTGAAACACAGGGATAGTCACTGAATCGGTGCATTTCCACTTCCAAGCCCCCAGAAGGTGCTATAGTACAAAGATTACAGCATGGCAGTGTCTAATCCTGCAGAAACAATCTTAAGTAATAGCTGTATACATTAAATCTCCAATATTTCAAATATGCACTGTGCAGCTCAATAATAAAAACAAGATTGTTACTAACGATATGTAGCCAAATATAATATGAGTTCTAACTATAATATAATAAATATAAAAGACTTTCTCCTACCTGTGCATGGAAAAGGGCCAGTCCTTTAGCTGTATGTAACGGGATAAGCACCTTCATAAGGAACTGCTTGTGCTCTGCCTTCAGAGGCAACGCGAACCCATTGATGATACTATAAACACAAAAACAGCAAGACAATGTTAGACGGATCACTGTGCAAAAAGGAAAACATACAACCAGGACTGTTACAGTAAAGCAGGGACAGAATAAAGACCAGGTTTCTATGATACTGAATACAGTTTTTCAAATCCATCATCTTTCTTTGAGAATGATAAAAACTTCCCAAAAAAGTAAGTGTTACAAAAAACAGAAATTACTAGGTGTGTCATGATTCTCCAAATCCACAAGTCAATCTGACCTTCAATTTTAAAGCCTCTGAACATCCACACATGGGTTTCAGTTATTCCGGCTAATTAGACTTCTGCCCAGGTTGAAGGAAGACTGGAGCTAAGATGGAGATTTTTTTTAGGTCACAAATAAAAATGATTCCATTTGAACCATTTGTCCTGCCCTAAGAGGTGCAAGAAATCTAATAATAGACTCAGAAGTCATCAATCAGTCTATACACACCCAAACAGTCCTGGAAAGAGGTCCAATCACACAGATTAACTGAAAACACCTGTTCAGGGTCTTTATGGTCACAATTCTATTCAATTTTCAATTTAAACCAGGTTCTTTTCCTCACTCCAACCTGACCTCCGCAGTATCAACTCTCTCCCCCTGTTCAAAACCCACCTGTTCCAGCTTGCTTATTTGTAAATACACTTTTTTGTCATTTTTTCATAACTGTTTATACTTTTATGTTCCATGTAACTGTCTTTTATGGTCTGTAAAGCGACCTTGAGTGCTTAGAAAGGCGCTGTTAAATAAAATGTATTATTATTTTTCAAGAGAGACGGAAGAGACAAAATAATAGCCACTAGATGGCAGAAGGGTACTTAGCAACAACAGTTCTAGTTTCTCCGAGTTAACAAGGTGCTATGGAATGCACCATCCGTTTAACAAGGTGCACATGAATGCTTGGAGTCCCGTAGGAGCCAACATGCTTTACCTTTGTTGTTTGTATACAAAACTCACTCACGAGAAGGAAGAAAGGGATATTTTGATAATGTTGCCACACCAGTGACATCAGGAAAGGAGGAGCACTTTCCAGTTCTGTTTTTTTCATCTGTGTTCTCCGACTTTGGCCATTGTGTCTGGAAAAGTCAACCTGCAGGCTGCAGGTAAGCTAACGCTAATCTGTGTCTTTAAACGCATGCTACCGGCAAAATTGTGATACCCCTAGAAATATTTTACAATCTAATGTGTTTACCATCTACTGAAAGTGTTATACAGAAGTCTTTAAGTTTTGTTTAGAGACTCAGCATTTAAACCCAGAGGCTATTATTGGTGATAATATTGTGCAAGCATTGTTACTCACCTTCCCAGGATTTCTAGCAGCTCAGCAACACCATTGAAGTGCTCAGTTTCATAGATGAACCTGCAACAGAAATTATTAAACACATGAACCCAACAAAGCACACTGATCAGAACATCTGACTCAGGCTGCTCCCAATATTGTTCCTTTCAAATGTTGTCACTCAATTTGGGTTTTAGAAATTAAATGTCACTGGGGTCCCATGATAGGCAGACCAAAAACTCTAATAAGACAGCTTGTATATGAAGTTTTACATGACTTGTACCCCAGAAAGTTGTCTATCAGTTGTCAGTCTGCATTTAGTACAGGATCTAAAGTACAGGAAATAGGGATCACAGTTTGTTCTTTATCAAAAGACTCCAAGTTCTTAATGTGGTAAGAATTCCTATTTAGTACCTGACTAAGAATGACTTGAAACAATTGACATATTTAGCTGGGTACCTTAAAGCAACTGCTCAATCAAATTGCCTACTGTTTGATAACCCATTTCCATTTTGCTGTGCAGCCATGAGACATACAGACAGAGCCTGACAACTGTGACACTATTTTTATTCTCATTGGCAGATGGTCAAAGTGGGTGCACACCGTTTGCCACATTGCCTGTTGGAAACGACATCAAGTACCCCGTTTCAATCATCTAAAGCCCATTGTCACACATGACAGGAGCCGTAAAGAAAGACACATTACTGTTGAGAATATTTATCCTTTCCTTTTTAGAAAGCTGGGATTAATCTTTATTTCTTCTTTACATTTTACAGACGTGAAGAGAATATTGTAAAACAAAAAAAGACCCGCTCAACATGATAGCACATTAAACACGTTTTCCTGTCACATTGGCTGCCTTTTGAACATTTTACTCACCGCAAGAAAATGTTGTTGATTTGCTTCCGGATGAAGGCACGCAACCCCAGGAACTTTCCATAAATCCGATGCAGGATGGTCTTCAAGAAGTCCCTCTCCCTCGGGTCCTCGCTGTCAAACAGCTCCAGAAGCTGAAAAGGACAAACACACTCTACTTCAGTTTTCATTTTTTCCCCAGATTCATTTGAAAAGGGTTTCTAGTGAATTGATAATATCTATCTTTTATCATATCTCCACACTAGGGCTTTTAATGAAGATCCTGAAATCCAATCAAGATTTAAATAGTCAAAAAATAGTCAAAAAAATAAAAAAAATAAAAAAAAATAGTCAAAAAAAAAAAAGAAATCAGGGGCTAGAAAATGAATATTCGAAAAAAAGAAAGAAAAGAAATCCATACCGCGGCGGTCTACCTCACGCCTTCTCACAGTGCTAATTGTATTTTTATGCATTTATATACTACGTTTAATTTTTTACCACTTGAACATGAATAAAATGTCTCCTTGTACCATTTAAAATACTTAAAAATACATATTAAAGGCTATGGTAAGTACTTCTTGTGAAACTAGTTATCTCCAACATATACGCGATTAGTGAAGAGCATTAGAAATAAAACTGAAAAGATAAATCAGCATTAGGGCTAAAACTGAGTTGATTGACAGTAAACAAACTGGAACCATTTGGATAATTCATTTGTTATTTATCAAGCAAAAATGCCACATTTTGGCTAAAGATTCTCAAAAGGGAGCAGCTTCTTGCATGTTTTTACACTTTTGTAGATTTAATGTCTTATTTATACAGAAAATGCGACTTAAAGATATCGCCTCGGGCTTTGGAAACTTGTGATAGAGATATTTGCTGACTTCTAATAGTCTGGCCCTAAACAGCATGACACCTAAATAATCCTGAAAGTACAATATGTACAGAGAGGAAAAGAAGAAAACTGTAAAAACACATTTTGTCTCTTCACTCAGTGTTTCGGTAAAACTTGCATCCTTACTGACCAGACAGAAGAAATTAATTTAAAATGAAGTTGATCGATAAGAATGAAATGGGAAACAGACACTGAACTGACGGCAGAGTATAATTCAGACACGCTGTGTATGCCTGAAGTAACGTCAATATTCATCCACAATAGGTCACACTAGGATTTGACTTTTCTCAGGACCCAATCACTACTCTCCAACGGGTTGTGTCCATCTGTAGTTAGACACAAGGCACAATCATAAAGGCAATTTGCTAAGAATTATTTAAAGATGAGAACAAAAATGAACATTACATTAATTTCATAGTTAGGATAGAAAGATTATCCACTGTAAAAAGTCATTACTGAAATGAAATGAGTAATTCCCTGACTAAAAGCCTCTCTGCCCTCCAAATATGATGAGATTAAAACTTTACATAGTGCAACAAGTGCAACCATGTGACAAAAAGGGACGTGTATAAGTATTACCAATAATAATAATATTAATAATAATTGTAAAGCAACTAGCAGTTTTCTATTTACATTTAAAACCTCAAGGCTCTGTCTTACATTTACAGGACAATCGCACGTTTATTTTTTTAAGATATTTTAGGCCAAAACTTATTTTATTTAAGATATTAGATACTATTTTATTATTAGATATTTTCTTGAAGCCTTTTTTATAAGTATAATTTCACAAACAAGAAAAAGACATACAAAATCAGAACCCCTCACCAATCCCCACCCTCAACCCTGGAACAGTTAAAAAATATATATATAAATAAAAATAGATAACAATGGCCTGAGTTTGACCTTAGTGACATCTGAAAAGCAAAATAGAGTACAATCAAGTGCTGTATAAGTTACCAAATAATCATGAATTTGGTAGACAAAATATAAAAAGGGAGCAAGTTCTATACAGATTTATTAGTAACACTTATGTAATGATGGTAGTAAGACCAAGAAACTACTCCCTATCTCTTCGTACAACTCTGGGTTCCTCCTCACACTGAATACAATTTCTTTTAGGTTTGCTGTAAGATGTTAATTTCCTTAAACATTGTCTCTGTGATGGAGGAAATTCTGATTTCCTAATCTGCAAAGTACACTTTTTACCAGGTGTACCCACAAGTGATATAAAATATTTTTTATTTAAGCTTGCATCTAGAATCTGTATATCTCCCAGAATCCATATCCTTGGGTCAGAGGGAATCTTTGTAGTTTTTGACGTATTTCCAATAGGTTTCAAAGCTAGGACATTTCCAGAGCATGTGAAGCCCCCTCACATGTTCTACATCTCTGACAGTTTGGAGAGGAGTTATGAAATAATGTTATGGTGCTCAGTTATGATGTTGTGTAGTCTATGTGGAGCAAAATAGGTTCTATTAGACAATCTCATGTTTAAGCCTCCGGTTCATCGTTAAAAGCGAAATAATTTTGTGAGAATTGGACCTTAATGTGATTGTTATCGTATATATTTGAATACCTTGTCCTTCACTGTGTGTATTATGACAACTGAATTAACCAAACCAAGGGCTTTTTTTCCATGGCTTTACTGCCACCTAAACCTCAACCTCCTTGTCCCCTTTGCTCCAAACACAGTCCCAGCTATTTAAAGTTCCCCCACGACACACACCAACATCATGGAAAGTTAGTCCAGGCACCTCGGATGTGGCCCGGCCAACATTCCTGGCCCCGTGGTCCCCCGTTAGCTTCTGATTGGCTCTGCAGCTTCACACAGCAAGTGAAGCATTCCTGCAGTAGGTGGGTACTGTGCGAGGGCAGATGTAGCTGAGCTACGCCATTAATAAATGGCTTGACTCATCAAACTAATCAAACTTTAAGTCTCAAAACACATAATAAAAGGGACTATCTGTAGCTGCAGCGACTAATCATTCTATAATTAAGGTAATTTCCCAAACAAAATGGCAAAAAAAATGAAAGGTTCTTAAATGTGAGTATTTTCTGTTTTCATAACCTTTTATGATCGTAAACGTATTATCTTTGGGTTTAGGAGGTTAGTTGGACGGGAAAAAAGACATTTGAGAATGTAATGCTAAACTCTGTAAATGTTTGCTGTCATTTTTCATTCCAAACAATTAATCAGTTAATTCAGAAAATGATCTAGAGATCAATAGATAATAAAAATAATCTGTAGTTGCAGCCCTAGAGCTGTCCCAACACTGCCAGCTAGTATGCTCTCTGAACATATAATTATGAAACTAATTATCTACGGATGTACAAGAAATGTAGATTAATGCCTGTAACTGACAAGTTGTGCTAAATGTTTTCAAAATAGACTCCTACCTGCAGAACAAATTTCTGATCAATGTGGCGCTTTGCAATGCTGGGCTGGAAGTCTGGATTCTCTAGAAAGCGTAGGAGAAACTCATAGACCAACTGGAAGGTAAAGGGAAAACAAATGATGAATAGAAATACCTTTCAATTTGTAACTACAACACATGATGTAATCTAAAGGGAGTTCAGGACAGACCGGCTGTGCCGGATTCTTACTTGAACGTGAGGCCAGGAGGCCTCGAGAGTGGGCTCATCCTCTTCTGGGTCAAAATCAGGGTTGTCGCTTGGTGGAAGAGTCCGGAATATATTGGTGCAGATCTGGATGGGAGGAGAAATAAAATCATTTAACATTTAAATTTAAAAAAATGTATAACATAAAGAAGGTTTACTAGCACTGCTAATGAAATAACCAGTTATTTTTTCTGGGACAGATTGTGATAACTGTATGCCCATCATGCCCAATAGTGGCTGTATTTAATTAAATGTTTTTTAGTTTCACCAAATTGTATTTGGTTTTCCAGCGCGCACACGCACACACGCACACACACCTAATAAAACAAGCTGCTTGTTGCATCATTCAAAGACTGCTACCATAATTGAAAAAAACCTTACTTTTTTTTTTTTGACTACACACAGTATGTAATTAGGGGGAATTGGTGGGACAGTGTCCTTATAGCGTGACATATCGTGAATCAATTGGTTCCATCTTATTTGCCGATATGCCAAACAACTGAAACAAGGTTACTGATTTTGTACTTTAAGTAAGGTACCAAATAGACACAGTTATCCAGGTTTTGAGCTGTGTGGCTTCAAGAGATTAAGTAAATGCAAAATTTGTATTAAAGTATTCAAAATAAATTCTGACAGGTGTGAACTGCAATCTCTCAACTGCAGCTACACACTGTGTGGACAGAAAATGTACTTCTGAATTCGAAAAAAAAGCACCACTGGCAGGCTGGCTGGCTTTACTACTTAGAGTGGAAAGAAACTTTATCCAGACTATTTCTCAGCATGTTTGATTTAATTTAGGATGTTTCATAACAGCACCAAAACACAGAGGGGTTGGATAAAACCCTAACAGAGTCTGAATCTGCAGCAACTCCCCATTAAAATTCTGTACCGAAGACAATCATTGTAGACAGGTCACCGCCACCTCTATCCCACCTTGTTATTTTTAGCAAGGGTAAATTTGAGAGTAACACACACAGCAGTGAGGAGCTGAAAAAGCTGGCACTATGTGACTGGGTGTACACTCTCATGCGTAAGTGATAAAGACAACATTAAATCACATATTGACAGCTGGAAAATCCAAATGACACTAATGGGAGAGGAACCATAACAAAAATGTTAAACCTGACAGTAACCCAAATTCTGACTGCTGAAAAACCAACAAAAAAACTTTGCAAGGGAGTTTCATTTCAGAACTAGTGAGCAGAAATGGGTGAAAAATTCTTAAAACAAAGCATAAAAACTAATACATCTGACAATAAACTGATGTCCTACTAAAACATACAGCTAATTAAAGTTGGACACCCACCGCTAACAAGAATCTGAAAATGGACATTTGCAATAGAAGAATAGCTTGCAAGAGGTTGCAGTTAACTATGTTTCTACAGGTTACATTTTAATGTAAAAAAAAAAAAAGAGAAAAAAAAGAGAAAAAAACTAAGCTATGTCTACTTGACCAAACTCTTTTTCTATAGAGTAAAATTACCATCATCATGACTTCTGCCCATCAGTACCAAAAACCCTTGGATGTTCGTTCTGTTGGGGCACAGTTTAATTTCGTTAAACTTTGGTCCGAGTTAAAGGAGAATTCGTCTTTTATCCTCCTGCTAAGGCACCGAACAGGCTTAAACAGGGCAAGTTTTAAACACGTTTCTAGCCTCTAAACATGTTCAAAATATCATTACAAGTGACTAGCCATGTGCAGTTATTCCTTCCGAGTGCACACAGCAAATTTGACTGCAGCAGATGTGACAGAAAGGCATAGTTGTGTTAATTCAGCCGCTTGGAAGGAATAACTGCACACGGGTAGTGACTTTCAATGACATTTTGAGCATGTTTAGAGGCTATAAACAAGGATAACACTGTGTAGTTCTCCTTTGTAAAATTCTCCTTTAAGATTCCAAAGAGAGAGCGACCTCTTGCTGTGACATGTCAGTCTTGTGCAATTGGTGTGTAAGATTTATTTAATTTACACTCTGTGGCAGCTTCATGAGGCACACCTGCCAAATATCTCCTCATTCCCTGCTTTGCTTCCTACGCGGCCTGAATTATAAAAAAAAAAAAGTTATGAAGTTAAGAACATCCCTGGAAGCACACAGGCACATCACCTTGCTGGAAGTACACATTGAAAAAGGGTAAACTTGGTCAGCAACAATGCTTTGGTGCTGAGACATTCAGATAATTTGATTTTTTACATGGCCACTTTAGTCCGATCTTGGCATTAGCTGAAAAGAATGGTCCCCAGCATGTCTCGTGCGGCTGTAGCCCGCCTCCTTTCAAGGCTGAATGAGCTGTGTGCTCAGAGATGCCCTTCAGCTGGCCACTGTTGTACCATGCTGTAATTTGCCTGCTTGGGTTCTTCCTGTTATTTTAGAAAAGTCTGACAGCGTAAGTGCAGCTGGTTCTGAGCTGATTAAAACACCATCTGGAATCGAGAATTGTACCAACATTACTTACATCCAGCATCTCACCCATTCTTTAGCCAAACAGTAACGGAACCTGTTGACTGAATGCTTGATGCACTCTGTGGAGTTTCTGGCTGTTTGCTGTAAGATGTACTGTACGTTTGCCAGCTCTGCAATAAGGTGCACATATAAGCACCCACAAATACACCTGGAAATCATTACATTCAACTCACTGGCAAAACACCTCAGAATTCGGTGCCACTAAAGCGGCCAATGTAGTTCTGTATTGATCTACTCATTTAGCCTTTAAAATGTCAGAAGATTATGAAAAATGAACCATGCACACACACGCACACACACAGTTTGAACACACTTCCTAATTCAATTTTTTTCCTTTATTATCATGACTATCTACATTCTAGATGTTCACTGAAGGCATCCAAACTATGAATGAACACGTGGAATTATGTAACTAACAAAAAAGTGTGAAATAACTGAAAATATGTCTCATATTGTAGTTTCTTCAAAGTAGCCACCCTTTGCTCTGATTACTGCTTTGAACACTCTTGGCATTCTTTTGAGGAGATACACACTGTAAATAATATAGGTTTCATTATTCACCACAAGCACGCGGCACGCTTATTAAATCCCTCGGCCTCCTGAGGGTTGAAAAATAACTACAGTTGGACAAAACAGGAGAAAATATTGTGAAGGACTGAAAAAAGAAGAAGTGTGAGGGTAAAAAAAGGAAACAGTGATATGTGTGTGAAAGTTATGTAGGAGGATCCTATAAGGGCCGTTTGTGAGGGAAAGCGGTGTACACTTTGCTGGTGACAAGGGAGGCTGTAGCTCTGTGGGGGGGTCAAATTGAGAGAGAAAGAGAGAGAGTGGGTGAGATAAAGAAAAAAATTACACGCACTGAGTGCAGCATTAGCAAAAAGGATAAAAAAAGAAGGTGGGATTTATGGCAAATAAAAAAGGGAACAAACCGTGCTGGTTTCTCACTCGTCTCTGGCACAGAAAATAAAATAAAACAGAGATGTGCTCTATAATATACGCAAAACACAATCAAACAATGAAAGACTTGGCAAATACATGAGATAGAATAAATAGAAATATATTGATGAGAAACCTTGCTGTTGGGACTCCTAACAACCTCAGTGATCAAAGCAGTTCTTGCTGCAGCATAATAACGGGCAGCACTTTAAACCCTCACCTCTTCATTATCATGTGATGCCAAGCATGGAGTATCCAGGAGAGCTATTATCATTCATGCTTTCTGAAAGTGCAGCTGCTATTTATCTAACCTCATTCAGAAGACTGTCCGTAGAAACAGGACTAGGTTGCTCTTGAGCTGGACACATGCCCCTCTATCCTGCCCCTGAATAAATAAATGGGATGACAAAGAAGGTCCACTGGCAACACCTGTGCATCGGCCTGAGTCATGCGTCTAAACTATTTTAGTCTTACACACCTGCTAGTGTGGTAGCTCAATGGGTCACTGATGGGCAATGTTCAGATCAAAGCCTATTTTATTCAAATGAACACACAAAATAATCTGAAATTATAACTTTAAAATAACCTGCAAATTAACTACAGCAGATATGTCTTGTCTCTGTCTAATGTGATTCATATCTGTAATTCATTAGTGTATAACTGACCACTTTTATATTTTATTACTTTGGACTGCTGACAGAAGATTTGCCGCTAATCGTAATGTATGTGTTGGCACATTAAAGTTCCACATTCCATATTGAAAACAAAAAACAAAACAAAAAGAGCATAAAATCCCATGCATCTATCATGTATTTACCACAAGGTCCAATGTTGATTGGGAAATTATTATTTTGTTGGCTTTAAAGCTTAGTACTGACAAAGTGAAGGTAGAGAGATAGCTTTTGATTAAATGTTGGTGTTATAAGCAACCATAATGCTCCATTTGAAATCCAATGAGGTCCCTGCTGTGAGTTTTTGGTTGCGTTAAGGGTGGGACCACCCTCATTTTCAATGTTTTCATTGCCGTCAAGGTGCCAATGTTTGCCAAACTGTGGCAGCAGTACGTAAAGCTAGCTTGCACTACTAGAGAAAACATATTGCACAAGCTATTACTTGTTTTTTTATTACAACTCAAGCACAGTCACTGATATAACTGGGTTTTATCTGTGTGTTTTTTATATACATGATTCTCTGGGCTTTTATAGCCTTTATGATTGCTTAAGAATGTTAGGGAAAGTTCAACTCCTCTCACATGCTCTGCATCCTACTCAACCACCCTTCTTCTCCCTCATAGAACCACGTCTATTTCTGGTGAAACATCAATTCTTTTCTTTTTATCAACAAGAGCAAACTAAATATAACTAAACTGCACGCTGCAGTCCTCGTGTCTCAAGCAAGAGAGGGAAAGAGAGACAGCGGCGGTACCTTCTAACGTAACGCTGGGTTTTACAGGCATATTTTTAATACAACTGCAACTCTGCTACCGCTATGCAAAAGTTAACTCAGTCAATTTTGGAGAAGGGGCAAGGGATTGTCTATGCTAATTTAGAGGTCCAAGCCAGACTCATCTTCAAAGCCAGCTGTAACCAGGTCAGACTCCGTCTACTGGCTGCTGCTCTGCACTTGTGACCAATTTCGCAAGACAACTTTTTACCTCGACCAACAGTCTCTTGGGATGAGATCTCGTTCTACGAGATCACTTCTATGAATCAATAGTTGCAGGTAAGACACGGATATATCTATAGATAGAGATATATCCATCTATCCATCCATCCATCCATCTATCTATACACACACACATACATATATACATGTGTATGTGTGTGTAAGTGTATCCATACAAATACTGTGCCTACAGTCCATTAATAACCTGAAGACTCCTTGACTCAGCTGTGCTCATTTGTGTCCATCATGATAATCTGCAGTGTGGAGTGAATCACTGCAGCACCGACTACAGTACTGACTGCTGTGTTCTAAATGTTGCAAGAGTCATTGCTGTACTGTAGGAAGAAACTAGGCTGTTCAGGGCGCCTGCTCCATGAACACAAATCTATAGCATGGGTTAGGTTTCAAACAGACTATTGTGTTAACAAGATTCCTGCGACACAGCCAACGTGTTAATCACTTAATCTTTGCCAAGTCTGCCCTGCAGTCTGGATTTTCTGTTGGCTGCACTTATTAAAGTACTGTATATATCCAGATAAAATGTTAATTCAATATAATGTAAGTACTTTAACTGTGATTTACACATGCAACTGTTCCCCGGGTTACTTTCTGATTAGTAACTCTTTTCAGATTTCTAAGAATACGTGTGAATCACGGTGCTAGAACTGATACCAATCACTCCAGACATGCTGTCATGTAAATAATCATGGCTGACACAGCCATAATGTAAGAAGAGTCCTGGATGTTAAAGATATATTTGAATCTAATGGTTCAAATTGTGATCATTTGAGGAGGAGTGTTTGTGTAACAATAAAACAATGTCCGTATTTTTTTAAGTTTTTTCACAGGAGTCCTGTGTGATAGATGCTGACATTAGCTCAGTGTATGTAATTCAACTGAGGTTAGACGTTGGTCTAAAACCTAAACCAGTGGATTCATTTTACAGTGAATA
This sequence comes from Etheostoma cragini, assembly GCF_013103735.1. Taxonomy (NCBI): domain Eukaryota; kingdom Metazoa; phylum Chordata; class Actinopteri; order Perciformes; family Percidae; genus Etheostoma; species Etheostoma cragini. The sequence goes on from NC_048424.1 coordinate 7,390,780, forward strand.
TGATTGGTAGTGAGCTGAAGACGCTTACTACAGTAAACCTCAAACCTCTGGCACACATAATTAAGGTTGGCACTATTTTTTGCTTTACTGTGGCTAAGTGGGTGTCGTCATATGAGCTTTAAAGAGCAGCTACTGCTAGAAGAAGACAGTGCTGAAAGACGACACCTATTACTCTCAAAATCAAGCTTTTGAGAGAAAAAAAAGAAGAAAAAAAGAGTGACCAAAACGATGTCAGACAGACATTCGGTGTGTACAGTCCAATGTTGGAGACCATGGTACATCAAAATAAACATTTTCGACCTCTGATCTGCATGTACTGTATTTAGTGGGTGATACAGTGGGTGTGAGAGAAAGAGGACAGGAAAGAAACAGACAACTTTGAACTACACCCAGAATACTGGTCTTAAATGGAACCAGTTTGGTAAGGGGTTTGGCATGAAGACGGTCAAATGTTTCTCCTGTGCTGCTGACGTGACACACCCTGTCTAGACACACAATGGCCCTCCATTTTTGCACAGCGACACAGAGAGGAGACCTCTTTGCCGTTTAATAATAAACAAATGTAATAGCACTACTTTGTAATTAACTGCTGATATTTTCTAAATCTAAAAAAGGCCACAGAAATTTAGAGAAGCCCCAAAGAACTTAAAGCCCTGTTTACATGTTTTCTCACCATATTAGTGATCTCTGGGTACGTAGATTCCACCAGCACTCCTCTGTTGGTGGAAACGTAGTCCACGAGCTCGTTGAGCGTCGCCCTCTTGATCTCCTTGCTCTTCAGGTCCATCACAGAGTCCAGGAAGTCAAAGAGCATGCAGCACTGCTGGAGTTTCTTGGTGAACAGCTCCTGCTGCTCTGTGGAGGGGGCATCTGGAATTAAACCCAAAAAAGGCATTGGGTCATTGTTTGTATAATTTATATAATATAATTTAATGCTTATTGCAAACAGATTATAGATGAGACAAGAGGGGATTTTTAGTGGCAACCGTTCCCCTGGGTGGGGTGGATTGCAGAACACTAGGCAATGTGAGATTTTTAGAGCATGGGTTAAAGTTCATTTTTGTTTTCAACATCCCTAGGATTAAAGACACATCAAAAAAAAAAAAAAAAAAAAAAAAGAGATATTCTATAAAAGCCCTCAATTGCTAGTTTATTGCGCAACGTCAGATATCTAACTAAACTGCTGGACAAACAGACACAACACACCGCGTACCCAGTCATCCTCGGCTTTGATTGTAAAGCCTTTTATGGATTAGACGGTGAGTACATTCAGGGTTATTAGAGCTGTCAAACCTGACCCCAGCTAAGCTATAAACAGCTTTTGGCAGCTGGCCAAAAATGCAGTGACACACTGTACAGTGATGATCTGTTCCAACACAGCAGCAGCAGCCCATCGCTGCAGACACAGGACTCTTTCTGTAATGGTGGCAGAAGGACCCAGTTGCAGGTCTGAGTTACAACACCTCGAGAACCAGAAACCCCAAAATGTTTTACTGCAACGCAAATACAGACACCATCCATGACACTTGTTGACAGTAAGGTGCTAATTAATATATTTATTAAAATGAATGACTTAATTGGACATTTTTCTGTGTCAATTAATTTAGATTTTAGGTGAGTTCATTTTAGTTATTCATTAGTAACTCATCAGTACCGTTTCCCGTCTCCACCAGAGTGAAGCACTTCTCAATATATGTACAATAGCTACAGACACTCGGGACACATGCAGCTGTGGAGCGGCACAGACAAAGTCCCACCTACTGGAGTGTGAGAACGCCCCCCAGTGCAGCCCCCAGGACCTGGCTGAACCAACCCCATCAGCTGTGACCTGCGCCAGATATTGGCAGAATGACATCTGGAATTGCAACGGACTCAAAGAAGCTAAAGACTCTCAAATCCACAAATATTGATATAGATTACTGTTAAACATGTAAAATAAAACATGCAAAAAAAAATCAATCAATTAGTCGATCAAAAGAAAATGAATTGGCATAGGTTTTGATAATAATTGAACCATTTTCTGTTGGTTCCTGCTCAAATGTGTGGATTGTGTAGCTAATTTTATTTGTCGTGTAGGAGAATGAACCAAATATCTTTGAGCTGTAAAGTTGGTTGGAAAAAAAACAAGCAATTTGAATGTGTCACTTTTTGTGATGGCTTTTCCAAATTTTCTGGAATTGTATAAACAAAACAAGTAATAGATCCATCAATCATGAAAAGAATCATTCGTTACAGCCCTTAACACGCAAACACACTTGTGCATTGGCTCCTAAGGTTAACAGTAAAGGGCAAAGGGCCGGGGTGAGATGTGTCATGGTGCAGAGTTTTTTTATTGAGCGATATTATGCAACTGGAAAGGCATCACCCATAAAGTGGTGTGGCATGGGGACAACGTACAGTCAAGCACTGCCAAAAGATGCACACAGAGTCTCACACCTAGTGAAATGCTCCAGTGGCGTTGACAGCTGACGAAGTACTTACGCACCTGAACGCTACAGGTCAGACTACTGGCTGCTGCTCAGAATGAACTCAACATCCGAGTGCAATTACACCAAGCCCACTACTTAACGCACTACTTGGTCTTAACGCCAAATTTCCAAAGTATCACATCTCAAAGGGATTCCACATTCAAAAGGGCAGACTGAATACCAAACTGGAACCAGAAAGGACAGAGGACCTTGATGACCCTGTGGGCTGATTGTGCTGTTCTTAACATGACACATGGATGGCTCACATTTTTACCCACTTGTGTAACGCTGGGTGTCACTTTTGGCTGGCATAATGGATTCAAACCTTGCGTGATTTGCATGTCAGTGCCAGTGAAGAGCACACAGTTAAGCCTCTAAGACATATATAGCACTACAACAGCGTCTTCAAGGAATTCTTTGACAACTTGGGAAATGCGCTTTTTTGCTCTGTGTTGGTCTAGATAATAAGATCAATAACAGCCTCATGTTGATACCGTAAAATTTAAGCCAAAGACAGGGGATGGTTAGCTTAGCACAAACACTGGAAACAGCTAGCTAACAACGCCTCTAAAGCCCACTAAATTAAATAGTTGTATTTTGTTTGTTTTATAAAAAAATAAAAAATAAAAATCCGGTGTAAAAACAAAAAGGTTAAAAAAGATATAACATGTTAATTTTTTTAGATTTTTTTCGTGAATTTTAACTTTATTAGTGACAGCGGATAGACAGGAAAGGGGAGAGAGATGGGGGATGACACGCAGCAAAGGTCCGATCATAACCCGGGCCAGTGCAGGACTACAGGAGCCTACACGGGGCGAACGCTCTTACAGGGTGAGCTAGAGGCCACCCCAGGTATAACATGTCAAAGAGGGAGCTTTAAAGTAGGCTAGAAGCAATGTTTCGTTACTAGCCACTTAACACTGCTTCCAGTCTAGACTAAGCTAGTCTGCTGGCTGTAGCCACACAGATATCAGAGTGGTATTGATCTTTTCATCTAACTTGTGAAATGAAAGCAAAAAAGCACATTTCCCACTGCTTCTGTAAGTCTAAGCTCTTCTTTTTGCGGATCTTAAATATATATTTCTCTTTAAAGCATGCACCGCAATTTCTTCATGATAACTCATGATCATGCATAAGACAACAAACTCGCCTCACTTGCTGTTTCTTGGAAACAATGCAGGCAATATTTAAGTGGGGCTTTCATGTTTGTGTTTTCTCTAAGCTTTCTGCGTAACCACATCATTTCATCTTTTACGGGGAATTGTCTTCATCCCCGTGAGAGGAGAGGGCCGGGCCTGTTAGATGCAGTCTGACATGCAGATGCTTTCCCAATGTTATGCTATTTCTGCCTTTCAGATTCCGATGCATTAGTGCACTAATTCCTCCAGGTGCTTAGAAAAGGAAGGAACATATTTCTATTAGAAATATGAAGCTACGTACAAGAACAAAGAAGAAACCACTGGGAACCTCAGAGAGAAATTAAACAAGCTGCATAAGATCTACGTGGAGTTTGTTACAGAGCAATAAATGGCCATGCTAATCTGAAGGATAAAATAAAAGTCCTTCACTCCGACATGAAAGTTTTATCTTGGGCTCACAATGTGGCCAACTTTTAACAAAAGTAATCTCCCTGTACGGCATATTCTGACGGCTGTAGCTTACACAAATCTTCAGGAAGCACTTTAACAATTAACTGGATGCAATAACGCAATTCCGTAACCACACATGGACAAGGGTTAAAAGGAGAGACAGTTACAGCACACAGGGTGTATAATTATGAGGGGTGGGAATCTCTGGGTACCTCACGGTACAGACGCCAACGGTTTGATGCTAAACCGATTATTGATGCAACAAATTTTTATGAACATTTCCATGCACAATTTAAAAGAAATACATGTAAATCTGAGTTTGTTGAATTATACAATATTTGTCACACAGGTTTTAATGAAATGTTTTGTGTACTGTGGTTTTTATTTAGTAGTCAATCCAGGCTTAACCCTCTATTGCATGAATTTTTTTTTAAACATGGTAAAAATATCTTGATGTGTTTTTATTACTCCAGGATGCTTAAATAATGCAATTGAAAAAAACAAATTAAAAAAAAAAAGTTGAAGGGGGGGTAGTTGGTAATTTGTTGCCATATGGCAACAACGCGCATTCGTGGAAAGTGCCAAAAAATCCATTATTTCTTTAGAAACATGCTTTTATTGAAATAATTACTAAACAAATTCAACTTATATGTATCAACATGTATAGCCCAATGTGTTTACAGTCAAATTAGTTCAGTTTTAATTGTAGTTTTTGATAATTATTAATAATACCACTGTAATAAGTCTGTCATATACACCTGAAAGAAGACACACGGATACAATGTACTTGATTAGGGGCAAAATAAGCACAACACACTGACAACACTTACAATTACCGAACTATATGTCACTGAAAACATATTTCTGATACATAATCTTCCTTTAGCCAGAAGGGTATATTGATTATAAATGTCAGGGGACGAACAGATAATTTGAGTGAGCCAACACGATTTCCTTTGGAATAACTCATTTTTATTGGTGAGCAATTAATTTACATTAGTGTGTAATTAATAATTTAGATAATATATTCATTAAAAAATGGCTGGAATAGCATAATAAATAAATTTTATGTTTTTCTTTTAAAATATAAATAATTGCAAACATACTGTTAGAGTAGCCTAAACTTATAGTAATTCAATTGAGCCCATTAGGCAAAATGTACACATTTCACGTCAATATTTGCATAATGTTGCCATATGGCAACAAATTAATTTTAGCCTTTTACTGAAAAAATACAACATTTTAACTGCTTTAAATGATGAAAAATTAAAGTTTACTTATTCCAGATAACAGTTGAATTTTTTTTTTTTTCAAAGAAATGCTTCTAAAATTGAGAAAAACAACTACATTTTGGCTGATACTGGAGCGTGATCTTTAGTGTGGCACATGTCCTGAAAAGGGGGGGGGGGGGGGGGGGG